>NW_026306951.1:0-288 GCF_001194135.2 Octopus bimaculoides | reverse complement strand
TATATGTTATATGCGACTGGGTTTAAAAACATGACAAAACTGTACTAATGTACTCAATACTTTTACCATTGTTTATGCATGTATTACAATCTGTAAAGAACGGAAAGGGGAGAGTCAGCTTACCGTTTGCTTGTTGATAGCATCAGCAAATAAAGAAGTCAATTCAACGAGATTAAATATTATTTAATGATATTTATATATGATATTTGATCATATTATGTAATGACTTTATATATATTTATATACTTTATTTAAAAGCAGCAGAAATATAACAAAAAAACCGTTACT
>NW_026306950.1:0-208 GCF_001194135.2 Octopus bimaculoides | reverse complement strand
TATATATATACATATATATATAATGCCCATATCAATATACATACACACACACACACACACTCACATACATACATATCTATCTATCTATCTATCTGTATATATATTTGTATATATATATATGTATATGTGCGTATACATATATATATGTATGTTTGTACATACATATATATAATACAAAGAATATATATGCATGTATACACACATATAT
>NW_026306949.1:343-452 GCF_001194135.2 Octopus bimaculoides | reverse complement strand
CCCGATACCCTTGGCAAAAATCAGCATTTCAATTTTACCCCCACCCAACCAATTTCTTCGTGTTTCATGTTTTTCAGAATTCTTATGGGGCAAAACACGTAGGGAATTT
>NW_026306949.1:200-333 GCF_001194135.2 Octopus bimaculoides | reverse complement strand
TGTTTCATGTTTTTCAGAATTCTTATGGGGCAAAACACGTAGGGAATTTTTTGGATTACTATGCTTATGCTACTGGAATTTACGATTTTGCCAAAAATTTTATATTTCAATTTCACCTCATCCCCTTTTTTTT
>NW_026306949.1:0-143 GCF_001194135.2 Octopus bimaculoides | reverse complement strand
TCTTGATCAACCACTGAGTAAACCTTGATTAATTGGTGAAATTTGAATTGGGGAGGTAGGGGTTTAAATATTTGAAAACGTGGCTTTTTGCATATTCGGAATCTGTCATTGAAAACATAGGAATCTGGTGAAAAAAAAAAAAA
>NW_026306948.1:0-375 GCF_001194135.2 Octopus bimaculoides | reverse complement strand
ATATATATATATATATATACATGTATATACATACATATAAATCTATATATATATACATGTATATGTATACATATATACATATACATCTATACATACACATACATATATATACATATATATGTATACATACATATATACATGCATACACACACACATATATGTATATTAATAATATAATGTTATTATCTCACATTGCAATACAAATGTTATTGTTTCACTTTTGATACGTAATAGCGAAACAGTGCAAGAGATTGCCCCGGGCTCGCGTAATGCATGTGTAAAATTTTAATGAAATCAGTTGGGTCAGTTTTCTAGTTTTAGTGATACACACATACAGAGAGACACACACACACACACACACACACACACACACAC
>NW_026306947.1:0-292 GCF_001194135.2 Octopus bimaculoides | reverse complement strand
TTTAAATTTGACAAAAGTTCTGGCGAATTCCTGGAGCATAAAATAAATCCCAGGAAGTTTTAAATGAATAGCATGAGACCTTTTGGTCTCTTCTGGCCTTCCTTTAGAATTCCTGTTGTTTTAGATTGATGTATAGATGTATGTATATATGTAAGTATACAGTAAAGTGTTAATATGTATGCATAATATCATCATCATCATCATCATTTAACATCCGCTTTCCATGCTAGTATGGGTTGGATGATCTGACTGAGGACTGGCAAACCAGATGGCTGCACCAGGCTCCAATCTG
>NW_026306945.1:0-432 GCF_001194135.2 Octopus bimaculoides | reverse complement strand
TGTGTGTGTGTAGTTACGTTTATGCTTACTAATTTGTGTGCGACTGTCGCTATTTACGTTTCTGATAACTGAAACATTCAAAGGAAGGACTTAGCAACCACGAGGTATGGAATTCAGGCAAAGAAACCAAGCAACCGACTTAATAATTCTTTTCTTTTAATTTTCTTATATTATTTATTTTTGGATTTAGTTGAAAAATGAAGGAGAGAGAGAGGAGGGGTGTTCCTTTTTGTTTTCTTTTGTTTTGCTTTTCTGTTACTTTTTCCAACCTATCCAACCCACTGCAGGGATGGGGTCGCCTCATTTTTGACCTTCTAGTTCTGCTTTATTTCGCTTTTTGCCTTATTTTCTTTCATTGTTGATTGTTGGTGCATTGCTTTCCTTCTTTTCGTTTTCATCTGATTTTTGCACACACACACACACACACACACA
>NW_026306944.1:1817-2175 GCF_001194135.2 Octopus bimaculoides | reverse complement strand
AGACAGACAGACAGACAGTAACTTTTACAAGAAAAAACTGCTCAGTGACTTCTAAAGTTCGTTTTGGTCGCTTCCCTGGCAGCGTAAAACTTAACAATTATCTTTAATTTTTTCAAGAGATAAGAAATATGTGCTGCAATAAAGTTTATTGTTTAAACCTTCAGTTTAACGATAATTTGATATATTAAAAGAAAGCATGATAGATGCATGCGTGGCTGTGTGTTAAGAAGCTTGCTTCCCAACCCTTTTGGCTCCTGGTTCAATCCCACTGTATTGTACTTTCGGTCTTTTTCTTCAGCTTGGGGCAGAGCAAAGCCTTGTGAGTAGATTTGGTAGAGGGAAACTGAAAGAAGCCTGG
>NW_026306943.1:0-619 GCF_001194135.2 Octopus bimaculoides | reverse complement strand
ATATATATACACATATATATATATATCACTACATTCCTCCATGGTACAAATTTAATTTGTGGTCCGTGGGAAGAGCCATTTTAACGATGCGTCCTGCCCTAACTCTTCGAAACGCCAGTGTTAGAATGGTGGCAGCTGATGAAGGAAATGTTCTCTATGTGGCCTGTGTGTTTTCTGTACTCTGTTTATCATTTTGTCTACGTTTTGTTTGCAACGTCCTGTACCCAGATATGCATCTACGCTCTCCAACAGAAAGGAATCTCTTTCTCTCTCTTTTTTTCACGATCGGGCGATCTACTAGCGCAAATCAGTCAATGTGCTGGCTGAATTAAATATAAAGCTTTATTCAGTTGGTTCAGAGTTGCCTCTCTTAAGTACATCTCATCGACAAGAGACAATAAATTCGAGACTCGATATCTGAGATTCCCGAGAGAGGGCGACACTGAACCTTTTTACCATAAGAGAGAATTTTTCTTCACGGTAGCTGCAGTGTATTTGGCATTAAGCAGTTGAAATATGTGACAAACATGAGCTTAACTATAGTCTGCCCATTGCACTTTATATAGATAGCCATGATAGATCGCTAGCCACTAAACTTTTTTCTATTTTCTCTCCCTGT
>NW_026306942.1:0-508 GCF_001194135.2 Octopus bimaculoides | reverse complement strand
CTTGTTTCAGTCATTACATTGTGGCCATGCTGGGGCACTGCCTTGAAGAATTTCAGTCAAATGAATCGACCCCAGTATTTATTGGATTTTGCTTCTTTTAAAGCCTGGTACTTATTCTATCAGTTTTTTTGCTGAACTGCTAAGTTTCAGGGATGTAAACACACCAACACCAGTTGTTAAATGATAGTGAGGGACAAACTCAGACACAAGGACACACACACACACGATATACATGATGAGCTTCTTTCAGTTTCCATATACCAAATCTACTCATGGCTTTTCTCGGTCCCAGGCTATAGTAGAAGACACTTACCCAAGGTGCCATGCAGTGGGACTGAACCTGGAACCATGTGGTTGGGAAGCATACTTCCTACCACACAGCAATGATAGGCTTCTTTCAGATTCTGTCTACAAATTTCCTTCGCAAGGTGTTGGCCATTGGATGACTATACTTTTGTGAAGGTTGGGCCTCCAACCAGGCCTTTCGCGATACCCTTAAAGCCAGGAA
>NW_026306941.1:0-240 GCF_001194135.2 Octopus bimaculoides | reverse complement strand
GTTGATGTGATATGATAATTAATGGTGATAAGTCCTTGTTATAAGTCCTCGCCCCCCCCCCACTATTTTCGTCGATAATTCAAAACCCTCCTCTCCGCCACCCACCACGGCACAAACCCCATTCACCAATATTTCAGCCTTTGCTTTTTTATTGTTGTTGTTGTCTTCATGATAGTGATGATGATAAGATGAAGACGATAATAAGGATGATGATGATGATGATGATGATGATGATGATGA
>NW_026306940.1:0-403 GCF_001194135.2 Octopus bimaculoides | reverse complement strand
TATTATTATTATTATTATTATTATTATTATTATTATTATTATCATTCTTGGTGCGAACAAGATCTTATGTGAATTATATTACGCCCCTGTAGAAGAATCACTACTTCCACTTCAAATTCCTTTACAACTTTCTCAAACACTGTTATATATTGACAACGTTGTTTTTGCTGTCGTCTGCTCTGGTGTTATCGTTTTCGTTGATCTTGCTGCGCCTGTTGCTCTGCAGTTATTATCGCATTTGTCATCGTCGTCGTCGTCGTCGTTGTTGTTGTTAAATTTTCCAGAGTTTTCCTTTGGACTTTGTGTTTTTCAGAATCCCAGATGGGTCCACACTGCATGCTAAACATTCACATAAACACATAGATATACGTACGTACATACATACATACATACATACATACAT
>NW_026306939.1:0-223 GCF_001194135.2 Octopus bimaculoides | reverse complement strand
ATCTATCTATCTATCTATCTGTCTGTCTGTCTGTTTCTGTCTGTCTGTCTGTCTGTTTGTCCGCTTGTCTGCATGTACGTCAGTTTATCTATCTATCTGTCTGTCTATCTATCTATTTGTCTGTCTGTCTATTTATCTATCTATCTAGCTAGCTGTCTGTCTGTCTATCAGCCTGCCTATCTGTTTGTCTATCTATCTATCTATCTATCTATCTATCTATCTA
>NW_026306938.1:0-331 GCF_001194135.2 Octopus bimaculoides | reverse complement strand
GCTAGAGCACATCCTCTGCAGCCTTTCACTAAATTTTCAATTTCTCTATACATTTTTGGCCAGTACACGTAGCTACGCATTAAAGATTTCATCTTCGAAATACCAGGATGTCCAACATGGAATTGCCTCAACATTTTCTTTTGCAGTGTTTCAAGTATTACCACTCACTGTGCATACATCAGCACACTATCAGAAATTTAGTATAAGTTCACGTCTTGATTTCGTTTCACCCTAATCCTGTACCTATTTACTTTTCCTGTCCACAATATTCTTTTCATTTCTGTTATGAATGTGTCCTTTTCCACATTTCGTTTTATGTCTTCTAGGGTCA
>NW_026306937.1:0-292 GCF_001194135.2 Octopus bimaculoides | reverse complement strand
ATAAATAAGCGGGGGAAAGGTTCAGATTACATATAGTCCATCTCTACCCAAATATGAATTAAAAACGCTCGATCAGAGTTAAATTGGTTTTAAACAAATAAAGTACAAGCATTAGATCTTAACCGTGAGCGGTGGAAAAGGGGTTCCTTGAGTACATTTTTTGTGTGTGTAACCCTTTAACATATAGATGCAAAATGTATGGCTATTCTCTCGGTATTGATACACTAATTATTTGTTATTTGTACATTTGTTGTTGTTGGCACTCCGTCGCTTACGACGTCGAGGGTTCCAG
>NW_026306936.1:0-327 GCF_001194135.2 Octopus bimaculoides | reverse complement strand
ATATATATATATGATAGACTCTCCCGTCGAGACGACGTATGACTGATCGATTTTTGTCGGGCGACCTGCACAAATGATTTATGTATAGTGATCAAATGTGTGTACACCACGTTAGCTCTATCTATCTCTCTATTTATCTCCATGAAATCGATGTTGTATAAACAGGTGCATGTCGTATCACGCATCAGGTGGTCGGAGTGCTTCCAGAGCAATGTGAGCTGAATTAGTTTGCTCAAGAACACAACACACTACCCAGTATAGAAATTAATGTCGGAATCGCTAGATCATTAGAGCCACACACTAACCACTAGGGCGTGTGCTCATACA
>NW_026306935.1:0-374 GCF_001194135.2 Octopus bimaculoides | reverse complement strand
CATAGTGAACTTCTTTTTCCTATAAGAGCACGTAGCAATTTCCATTAGTTTACGTGGCATTGCTAGTAGCAAATTCAGCTGTTTTCTGTGATGGTAAATTAAGTAGTGTGGTCAAAATTGTTTTCAAAAGGAGTGGCCGTGGTAGTCAAATAAGCAGTAGTAGCAATAATATCTCCCCTGAGGTCATCACCGAAGTGGATTTATTTAATCTCTTATCTTTATTTCTTATGAATAATATACATATCGTTTCAGTGTTCCGAGCTTAAAGAATTTAGACTAGGTCGATACTTTCTTAGGAAATGCATTTCCTTGCTAATGCGTTTATTTTGGTTAGCACTGTCTTTGAATTTGTATAATGGAAAAGTTGTGAAATT
>NW_026306934.1:0-235 GCF_001194135.2 Octopus bimaculoides | reverse complement strand
TCAAGTATAAGCTTACTGAGTCTGCCAATGTCAGACTTAGATGGGCAAAAGAATCTCACTGATGGGTTATCTTGGAAGTTCTTTTTATGATCTTTTAAATTAATCCTAGGTTCAGTTGGAACCAGTGGTTCAGTCCTATCTATATATATATATATTATATTATTAAAAAATATGGCAAAAAATCGTATATTAATTAACATCGATTAATTACCAGGAAGCTAGCACATTTAAAGAA
>NW_026306933.1:0-258 GCF_001194135.2 Octopus bimaculoides | reverse complement strand
GTGTGTGTATGCGTGTATTTGTATATGTGTATGTGTATATGCGTATGTATATATATATATATATGTATATATATATATATACACAATATAATATATATATTATAATATATATATATACACACACAAACATATATAGAGATATATATTTATCAATCTGAATATGGTGTGTATCAGAGTTTTTGAAGCCTGCTTTCTTCATAAAAGGAATATAATAAAAACAATAATAATAATAATAATAATAATAATAATAATAATAAT
>NW_026306932.1:0-593 GCF_001194135.2 Octopus bimaculoides | reverse complement strand
TATATACATATCCACACACATACGCTCGTAAAGCCATTCACACAAACAACTGCATATACACACATGCATAACTGCACACACGCATGCGTATATATATATATGCATGCTACCTCCATGCCAGCATATGCACTCAGCTAACCCAACCGACACACACAGCCGTGTGTGAAAAATCTGTTCAGCGTGGCCGACCGACAAACAGTCAGTCAGTCCAACCAACAGATAGCTAAACATTTATTGCATCACAGCTATTACGCATACGACTGCTTCTCTACTCTTCTGACTTATATGTTCTGGAATCGCATAATGTATTGTTTCTTAAAATAACATCAAATAAAACCAAAGAAGGGAATCTCTTAACAAGCCTCCAGGCGTATCCTACACAATCATCAACTCGGCTCTTATCTCATCTACGCCATCATTCGCTCCTTCTTCGTTTCCTTTTTATATTTTCACGGCATTTCTACAGATTCGCTTCCTCCTTCGCTCTTATGTCTTAGCATACTTTCTCAATGGCTTTCCATCGTTCGCTCACTCTTTCTCTCTTATACTTGTATATATATATGTGTGTGTGTGTGTGTGTGTGTGTGTGTGTG
>NW_026306931.1:0-282 GCF_001194135.2 Octopus bimaculoides | reverse complement strand
ATATATTACCACGTGCATATATAGGTAGACACACATATGTTAATAGCGTAACGAGGACAAATCAGATTTATTTGTCATTGTTAGAAGAATTGAATAAATTTCTTAAGAGTTCTAACTAAACGACGAAAGATTTGCGGTTTTTCGGGAGATTTTTTTTTTAATCTCCATATCGTACATGCGCTTATTTGTCTGTTGCGCGTATATATGTGTTTGAGTGTGTATATATCTATTTGTGGTTATGGATGTATATATGTATGTGCGTTCGTGACTGTGTATGTGTGT
>NW_026306930.1:0-326 GCF_001194135.2 Octopus bimaculoides | reverse complement strand
CCATATTTCTATCATCTTCTTTGAAATTATGGTTTCCTTTCTTTCTTTCTTTCTTTCTTTCTTTCAAGCTTCTTTTGTTTTATACTTATTCTCGTTTATTTCATAAAACATAGCAAGTCGTATTTTATTTGAGGGAAGTTTGGCTGTCACTTCTAACAGATGGAAAAGACATGTAGAAGAAACTCTCCTGCTTTCTCGTTGTTTTCCATTTAAGAGAAATCTTACATATTTTTACTGTTCCCCTCACAGATTGCCCTTGTAATGTACGAATTAGCCGGTTTGAAATTTCCTCAAGACACCTGATGAAGGCTGGAGGGTATATCAGC
>NW_026306928.1:0-383 GCF_001194135.2 Octopus bimaculoides | reverse complement strand
ATATATATATACATATCATATAGGTGTATGTGTATGTATATATTTTCGTGTATGTATCATATATATAAACATACTTATATATACATACATATGTATATATACATATATGTTTGTGTATAAATATATATTTATGTATATTTGTATATGTATACATGTCCTCTAGTTGATTGTCGATGCAATCTTCACCCGACGTATATTGAAGGCTACCCCGCGGAGCCCTGCCATCTAACGACTTCATAGGATCACTAGCAACTTTGATGCGTGTTCAGTGGCTGATTGTCAGTTATAGTTCTATATCTTGCCAGCTGGAACGAATCACTATTACCTGTAGTGGAGATGTATCCACCACTGTAGAGGGTCGAATATATCCCGAAACCGGCGTT
>NW_026306927.1:0-972 GCF_001194135.2 Octopus bimaculoides | reverse complement strand
CAGAATTTCTGGATATCTTCCTTTAGTTCATGGTGGTTGACTGTTTGTGTTGGTGTAAATTTCAGACATTTTAACAGAAGTTGGGTTTCATCAGTGTCAAGGTCTCTTCTGGAAAGATTATTTATCTTAGGATCTATATGTCCAGTTGTTTTGGGTATGTTACCTCTTGGAGTGTTTCTTTCTCCGGTGTTTGTTGTCCTGACATTAAAAAAGGAATTTTTTTCTGTTTATGGTTTCTATTTTTGTTAGTGTTGACTTGAAGTTTGTGTTTTCGTTGTGTTATTTTACCTGGTGTTGTATGTTTGCCGTTCTATTTTCAGAATTATACATCTTCTTTTTCAATTTGTAAGTATTGGTTTTAGTGATCTGAGAGGATGGTCTAGTATTGTTTCCGGTATTAGGTCAGTTTTTTTCCCGTATTTTTGTAGGTAATCTTTGTTGAGGTTTTGAAAATGATCTGGTGTTCCTACGTCTAATGGTCTGATCAGAGAAATACTTATTTTGTTCATGTTTTTTGTTTATAATGTGTACATTAGGGTGTTTGCGTACAAAAGGGAAGAACTCTTACCGTAGTTCCTCTTTGATTCCTGGTGGAATGGGCGTTTATGTTGCCTCATGCTCTGGCTTTTGTTACCTTGGTGAGATTGTTCTTGTTTACAGTTATTTCTCTGGGTTCTAAATTCTTTACCGTAGTTGGTAGAATATTTATCCAGGAATAGTTGTTTCTGCTGCCATAATTTTCGTGATTTGTTCTCTTCTCTGGAGATATCTTTGATCCATAGTTCGCGCATTTTTTTCTTTTACATGGCCGGTTGCTAGTTTAGGAGATATATAACACCGAATTTAGGAAGTTTATAGAAAAAGCATGGAAGAGATACCTGGACGATTCCTTTATAATCTGGACCAAACCTCCAATACTTGAACACTCCAATACTTGAACTTTAAATCGTGCCATCCACCCCATACAAAACG
>NW_026306926.1:0-304 GCF_001194135.2 Octopus bimaculoides | reverse complement strand
GCAACAAATCCAGAACTACTTACCTCCCTTACACATAATCTTTTTACTCAAGGACTAGTAGAACTGACACCGTTCAGTTTTCGGTGTGCATTCAAAGCAATGATTAGTTACATTACGTAACCTGTAAGCTTTTGAATCTCTTTAACAATTCACAATAATGACTTTTATTACTTTTATCCCAACCTCAGTTCATCTAATTGTATATATCGATCGTTATATTTCATAAAAAGCCTTTTATTTCAATGTGCTTTTTGGCTTATTTTTCTTCTTACTTTCCCCTTACATTTCCACGTGTAGTTTTTAT
>NW_026306924.1:0-225 GCF_001194135.2 Octopus bimaculoides | reverse complement strand
ATTTTTCCCTCTTTTCTTTCTCATTTATTGACTGTTTTATGTTATTTTCATGGGATTTTTTTGTGTTTGTGTTCGTGTTGCTTTGTGTGAGAGTTTTGTAAGCATAAGGCGGGGAGAAAGGAAGGTTCTGGGCGGGTGTAAAGCCGGCTATTTTCTAATAATCGTTTCCTTGTTTGTTATTTACTATCGTAAACATTTTGTAAAAATATTTATTACGATTATATA
>NW_026306923.1:0-201 GCF_001194135.2 Octopus bimaculoides | reverse complement strand
TATATATATATATATATATACACATATACGCACATAAACACATAAACAGGTACACACATATATACATATATGCTCATGCATGCACATACACAAACAAATACATATAGACACATGTAAACCTTTCCACTACGTGTCTAAAGAGTCTACATTGATATGCAGCAGCAGCAACAGTAGTAGTAGTAGTAGTAGTAGTAGTAGTAG
>NW_026306922.1:0-297 GCF_001194135.2 Octopus bimaculoides | reverse complement strand
TGTACGGAAGCGGTGTACACCTAATGGTGTATAACCACTTTCCTACAAGACCATCAATTAGGGAGGAACATGTAGTCGATTATGTTGGCACAAGTATGTGACTATATACATGGAACTATTTTTTATTGACCCAAATGGAAGGAATGAAAAGTCAACCGAGGTGGGACTTGAACTTGGATCATCAAGTTTAGCTTAATGAAATATAAGGTCATTTTTGTTCAATGCGCTATTGAATCTGCAATCCACAAGCTCTATATAGTGATGATGATTAGGATAATGATGATGATGATGATGATG
>NW_026306921.1:0-866 GCF_001194135.2 Octopus bimaculoides | reverse complement strand
GGTGTTTATACCATTTGTCAGCGGTTTTGATTTTATAATGCCGACATATTCTCCAGTGTAAATACTGGCCAACTCTGTCAGGTCTTGCTTTATATTCTACAGGTGCTAAGATTCTACACCCTGAGATTAGGTGGTCTATAGTTTCAATCGCATCGTTACATAATCGGCATTTTGGGTCAGCTACATTTTTTATCACATTGGCTTGGTAGTTCCGGGTTAATAAGCTTTGGTCTTGAGCAGCCAATATGAAACCTTCACTCTCTGCTTTTAGCCATGAACTTCGTAACCACTGATGTGTGCGTTTCTGGTCGACACCAGCGTGTTTGCTACGAGCCACATACTTGCCATGTTGAGGTTTCTGTTCCCATCTGCTAGCTAATTTTTCATGTGTTTTTGTATTTGCAATTAATTTTATTTTCTTTGCAGCAGCAGTTGGCGCATTTCCTTCAACCTGATCAAGCTGGTGTGTATCTAAGTGTTCGGTAGCGAATTTTTTGCTCTCTTTCAGAATAGAGTGAAGTTGTTTCGGTCTTTCATGTTTATTATTATTATTATTATTATTATTATTATTATTATTATTATTATTATTATTATTATTATTATTATTATTATTACGGGCGCTTTAGGAACTATGCTTAAAGATTTGAACTGACGAACAGAGAAAATTGGCTTAAAACTAAGTTTAGTATAGCTCCAGAAAACTGTTATTAGGGATAACTAAGATTTTTAGGAGTGATCTTGACAACTAAGGTTATTTGTTGTAGCACGATGTTAGGAATTTTTCTTTTCCAACAGTCTAATCTGTTTAGCATATATGAAATAATAATAATAATAATGATAATAGTAATAATAATAATAATAATAAT
>NW_026306920.1:0-404 GCF_001194135.2 Octopus bimaculoides | reverse complement strand
GTGTGTGTATGTGTGTATGTGTGTATGTGTGTGTGTATGTGTGTGTGTGTATGTGAGTGCGTATGAGTGTGTGTTTATGTGTGTGTGTTTGTGTGTTAGAGTGTGTGTTGGTGTGTTTGCGTTTACGGCGGGATTCCACACAATTTTCGTTTACCAAATTCACTCTCAGTGCATTAGTTGATCCGGGGCATTAGCAGAAGACACATGACCAAGATGCTGTGTAGGGGGATTGAATAAGAAACTACGCATCCATCCATCCATCCATCTATCTCCGCCTACTATTTACGGAAGGTTTCTGGAAGGTCTCTTCAAGAAACTCCTCGCACATATTCGCCCGCTTTCTTCCCAAAATTTAATGCCCTTAGCTTAGATTTTGGGGGCTTACCAATTTTGAACAGTCTCAA
>NW_026306919.1:0-225 GCF_001194135.2 Octopus bimaculoides | reverse complement strand
AGAAGAAGAAGAAGAAGAAGAAGAAGAAGAAGAAGAAGAAGAATGCTCTGGTACACTGTACTACTGCTGCTGATTATGATGTTGCTGTTCCTGTTGTTGATATTGCTGTTGTTATTTTTGTTCTTGTTTATGATCATGATGGTGATGATGATAAGGGCGTCGTTGACGACTATGGCGATGCCGTTTGCTGTGATAATGATGTTGGTAATGATTGCAATGAATAGG
>NW_026306918.1:0-1163 GCF_001194135.2 Octopus bimaculoides | reverse complement strand
GGACTGAACCCGGAACCATGTGGTTGGTAAGCAAGCTACCTACCACACAATCTATCTAGCTATCCACCCGTCTATCTGTCTGTCTGTCTAACTGTCTGTCTGTCTGCCTAGCTGTCTGTCTGTCTGTCTGTATGTATTAAGCTAATCTGCCAAGTTTTTCTTTGGTTTCTAACTTCGTAACGATTCTCCCCTTCACACATTCATCTGAGGAAATATAATTAATAATGTAAAAGAATACATTTGTCTATCACACTGCCTGTCTGTCTATTTTAGTTATGCCTATTCCTCATTTTATTATTGCTACATATATCGTATATTTTGCGAATGTGTCTGTCTCAGTGCGTTTCTCTTTATATTTCTACACGCATAAACACATACATACATACATACATACACACATTTGAGATGCACACGTTTATATATATATATATATATATATATATATATATATATATATATATATATATATATATATATATGCACACACATTTCACACATTTCACATATGAATATATACGTATACTCATGTATGTATGTATGTATGTATGTATGTTACATGCACACACTTATAAATAAATAGAATTCTTTTTGCAGAAAACAAAATCAGCGATGAAATGGTAAACCTAGTCTAAAGAATCCATCTGTTGGCATGTGAAATACATCGTAGCATGCAAGTAGTAGTAGTAGTAGTAGTAGTAGTAGTAGTAGTAGTAGTAGTAGTAGTGTTGGTAGTGGTGGTGGTGTTAGCAGTAATAATTGTATTATTGATGGTGGTGGTCATTTTGGTGGTAACATTGGTGGTAGTAGTAGTAGTAGTAGTAGTAGTAGTAGTAGTAGTAGTAATTGTAGTAGTAGTAGTAGTAGTAGTAGTAGTAGTAGTAGTTGTAACTGCAACAGTGGCTGTGGCTGTGGTTGTGGTATTGGTGTTGGTGTGGTGACATTAGTGGTAGTAGTAGTAGTGATGGTGGTGGTCGTCTTAGACATGGTAAATAATGGTATATATATATATATATATATATATATATATACCATATATATGCCTTCTACCATAGCTTCGAGCCGACCAAACCCTTGTGAGTGGATTTGTTAGACGGAAAATAAAAGAAGCCTGTCGTGTGTGTGTGTGTATCTTCGAAACGTCTAGTTAGAATAGAGACAGCTGA
>NW_026306917.1:0-591 GCF_001194135.2 Octopus bimaculoides | reverse complement strand
TCAACTGGAACCCTCGACGTCGTAAGCGACGGAGCGCCAACAACAACCAAGAAATGCTGTCTTCTGCATGACCTGTTTCCTTGCATCAATCCTGATTTTATTTACATAGTCTTCGAAACTGTCCGCTATAGCTCCCAATGCCCTGCTCACTAATGGAATCACGAAAACCTTCTTCAACCCCCACAACTTTCCAATTTCCTTCTTCAATGGCTCGTACTTCTCCATGTTTTCATGCTCTTTATACACTCTCATAGCATAGAAATATCAATAATTTGGACCACTTTTTTTTTCTTGTTGACAATTACAATGTCTGGCATTTTGCTTCAATCATTCTATCACACTGAATGGTGAAGACTCACAAAAGCTTAAATTTGTCATTTTCTAACGCCCCTTCTGGCTTTTTCTCGTACCATTTAGCAGCCTTGGCAAACCCACATTTCTCAGATTTCATCCAGTAGAAATGTCTGCTAATGTCCGACTCTGCCACTCTCTGCGGTTTGTGCTCGTACCACGTCTTGCCTCTCTCTAGCCCCCACTTTTCGCACAATTATTATTATTATTATTATTATTATTATTATTATTATTATTATT
>NW_026306916.1:1785-2012 GCF_001194135.2 Octopus bimaculoides | reverse complement strand
GTGTGTGTGAATTTGTGTGTGTGTGTCTCTGTGTTGGTGTCTATCTCTGTAACTACCATATTAGCAGAAGACTCAGAAAAGTGTAGAAGTAGTCACTGCAGGTGTGACAAATATATGCAGAACTGAGGCAAAACAGTTCTCCACACATACATACATGTTGTATAAATACATTTAGCACAACGCTAACTTGATATTCTTTTCTACTCTTGGCACAAGGTCCGAAATTT
>NW_026306916.1:0-212 GCF_001194135.2 Octopus bimaculoides | reverse complement strand
CGATGACTCCTTGCTTAGACTTTTCAACAAACTCATGTATGTCACCTTGTAGAGGCAATGCAGGATGAGTTGCTACTCCACCAATAAATACTTCAGTAGGTAGACTGGGTTTTGGATAGCTCAGTAACAGATCACTTTCAGTTAAAAATAACTGAGCTTTTCGCAAGATGCTTTCAAATGGCATATCATCTTTGTCTGGGGCATATTCCTTG
>NW_026306915.1:0-280 GCF_001194135.2 Octopus bimaculoides | reverse complement strand
TCTAAATTACAACTTGGAGAGAGATTACTTCTTCACCTCCGTACATTCGTATAAACATACATACATAAACATACATATAAACATACAGGAAGCGGTTCAGCTTCCTAGGGCTAAATAGCAGTAGTATGATTCCCTTATTGGGACTGTCACGTTATCTTGACAGCATACAACTACTTTATCGTATCACTGCTGCTTAAGTCTCTCTGAGAGACTTAGAAATGTATTATTTCTAATATACATACATACATACATACATACATACATACATATATATACATAC
>NW_026306914.1:0-494 GCF_001194135.2 Octopus bimaculoides | reverse complement strand
TTTTGTCAAGAGTTTCACCTACCGTTCGTTATGTCAGTCAACACACACACTGACACCATTCTACTGTGGTGGCTCATTTTGTGTTTTTCCCGCTCATTCCGTAAAAATTCATTTGAAGAAAGCAGAAATTGAAAGAGGAGAAATTAAAAGGACAGAGAGAAAGAAAGTGGAAGATGTATGTACATGTATATGAAATGGATGGGTATGTGTGTGTGCGTGTGTGTGTGAGAGACAGAAACACACAGAGAGTGAGTGTGTGACTGAATGAAGGTGTGTGTCGTGATGATTGTTGTCTTTTAAGGTACACACACGTATAGAAAATGTGACGTCATAGTATAAAATGTTTACGATTGATGATTTATGAAAAAGATTATAATGAACTTTTTTGAAATGCAAGTGTGTGAATGGAAATTAAGTTTAATTTGTAGTCGAAATAGTACTGAATCTGTTGATACCCCATACGACAAAATTGGCAACTCGGTTTTGGAATGCAC
>NW_026306913.1:0-640 GCF_001194135.2 Octopus bimaculoides | reverse complement strand
CACACACACACACACACACGCACACACACACATACACACACACATGTATATGTATATATATACAATAAGAACTAAGGAAAGGAATTCCTTCAAGAGGGTGTGTAAAACATCCAATTCACTGGATACTACATAAATATGGATATAATGCAAATCACAAACAATAAATTAAATAGAGACATTCAAATGACAATCCAATCATCTGTTTATGTTATAAGATAACATAATATACTATGAATATAATATAATATAACATAAAAATCACTAAAAAACCAAAATAGCCAACAGTTTGTTTTGACTTACATTATTTGATTTATATATCAAATATATATAGTCACACCCATACAATTATGTATCTATATTTGTGAGTGTGCGCGTGTGTGTATGCATGTGTGTGTCTGTATGTGTTTGTGTGGGGGCTCGTGTTTGCGTGAATGCGTGTATATGTATTCTGTTGCACTATGTTTAACGAAGTTTGTGTATTTATTTATTTATTTATTTAAATAGTAATCGATACCAATAGATTTCGGAAAGTGTCGGTCAGATATAATACAAGCGCAAAGATCGAACAGACTGACACGATGTCCTTTCTCGGCTTTGGGCAAATTCGTACACATACATACATACATACATACATACATAC
>NW_026306912.1:0-208 GCF_001194135.2 Octopus bimaculoides | reverse complement strand
CCCCCCCACACACACATACACACGTAAATACACGGAACACTCGTCCCTCCACACAACGCATACACCGGCTCACATAATTTTAAGCTTGCCCACACATACATTCACACGCTCTCGTCCCCATTCACTCACACACACACACCATTCTTACATACACACATGCGCTTCCGCACCCTAGTTCGGCAGGGTCACTGTCACTATTTCCCCATCA
>NW_026306911.1:0-236 GCF_001194135.2 Octopus bimaculoides | reverse complement strand
ATGTATGTATGTATGTATGTATGTATGTATGTAGGTGGGTAGGTAGCTAGGCAGGTAAATAGGTTGGGAAGGAAGGAGAGAGCTAGGTAGATAAGTAGATAGGTAGGGTAGTAGAAAGGTAAGTAAGTGGGTAGATAGACAAGTAGATTGTTTTGGTAGGTAGATATGTAAGTAATAGATAAATAGGTAGATGTGTGTGTGCGTGTGTGTGTATGTATGTATGTATGTATGTATGT
>NW_026306910.1:0-223 GCF_001194135.2 Octopus bimaculoides | reverse complement strand
TATATATATGTATGTATACCTCACACATTAGCTACATAGGTACATACACATACATACATACGTATACACATACACATATACTTATGTATACATATGTATTTATATTTATACACACACGCACATTAAGAAAGTCTTTTACAAAGATTTCTTGACAAAGTCACTATATTTAAGAGAAAGATTTTCTGAAATAAAAAAGTATCAATTATGCAAAAAAAAAAAAAAA
>NW_026306909.1:0-280 GCF_001194135.2 Octopus bimaculoides | reverse complement strand
TATATATATATATATTCATAAACGCACACATATATATACATATCTATATATATGTCTATGTATGTATATATGTGTGTGTATGTGTATGTATGTATACATTGTAAATATATGTATATGCATACACACACACACATATATGTATATGTATTTATATATACATATATATACATATATATATGTGTATATGCATTCATTTATATAGAGATGCACAACAATGTATATTTACCTACATATTCGTATATGCATGTGCATGTGTGTGTGTGTGTGTGTGTGTGTGTGT
>NW_026306908.1:0-258 GCF_001194135.2 Octopus bimaculoides | reverse complement strand
ATATATATATATATATTATATATATATACAACTAAACACTGTAGGTAGGACCTCCCAACATGCTAATTGTGATGCTGGGGATGGTGGTGGTGGTGGAGTTGCTTAACCTATGGGGAATGTAAGAGTGATTTTAGGGAGCAAGAAATAATAATTTTACTTCAAAATCTAAAATCTAAACAAAAGTCCCTGGTTCTTGAATTTTGGTTCTGCAATGATAAGCAGAGACATGGATGGTTGTAACAGGTTGCTTTCTGATGT
>NW_026306907.1:0-352 GCF_001194135.2 Octopus bimaculoides | reverse complement strand
TTACCACAGATATCACAGTGATATGGCTTCTCTCCTGTATGAATACGTATATGTGCAGTTAAGTGAATACTGTGAGAGAATGATTTACCACAGATATCACAGTGATACGGTTTTTCTCCTGTATGAATACAGTGGTGTCTCTTTAAGGTATAACTTTGAAAGAATGATTTACCACAGATATCACAATGATGTGGTTTCTCCCCTGTATGAATACGTTTGTGTGTAGATAACTTACTACTGCAAGAGAATGATTTACCACAGACATCACAGTGATATGGTTTCTCTCCTGTATGAATACTTTGGTGTCCCTTTAAGGTATTACTTTGAGAGAATGATTTACCACAGATATCAC
>NW_026306906.1:0-282 GCF_001194135.2 Octopus bimaculoides | reverse complement strand
TCCATTCATTTACTCTCTCATCTATTAACCCAGTCATCTATCGAGTCGTTATCAATTTATCTGTTTACTCGTCTCTCTTCGGTTTGCCTCGCCTTCTTTCATTATTGCCTTAATTCTTCTTTGCTCTCCTTTTCTTTCCTTCTTGGTTTCTCTCTTATCCTCGTGCCGCGCGCGCTCGCGCGCGTACGCACACACACAAACATACACACGCACGCTCATGTGTATATTATTTATATATGTTTATATATGCATATACTTACATGTATTTTTGTATATATATAT
>NW_026306905.1:0-248 GCF_001194135.2 Octopus bimaculoides | reverse complement strand
ACACATGCATGCAAACATATGTGTATGTGCGAACGGATCATGCATATACATGCATAGATACATAAATATAAACATACACATATCACAGTATCTAATTATAGATGTATCATATGCTCTTGATTGCATCTAAAACAAAATCGTTCGTAGTCTTTCATTCACCATCAGTGAATGTTACTTTCACCAGGAGGAGCTAATGTCATCAAAGTGTGTAGAATAAATGCTACGTGTTTCAACTCTGAACCGCAACA
>NW_026306904.1:0-552 GCF_001194135.2 Octopus bimaculoides | reverse complement strand
ACACACACACACACACACACACACACACACACACACATACTCACATACTCACATAAATATATGTACGCATCAAAACATATATCCGCATAAACAAATTTACGCATATATTCCGAGACAGATACGTATTGAAATATAATTTGTAGAAATACATTCATGACATTTTAATTATTTCTAGAAGACTAAAGTCAGTTAAAATAAAAGAATGACTGAATAAATAATTGAATAAACAGATAAAAGAAAAAAAATAACACGTTCAGAATATGTTCTATCTACATTGTGTTCTCTCAGTCAGTATGTCTCTGTCTAAAACATGACACATGATACAAACAGAAACATGGTCTTATGCATATTTGCTCTCTCTCTCTCTCTCACAAGCACACAGAAATTCTTATTTTTTAACACATAATCGTTCGTCTCTCTCTTTAATTCTCCTTATTCTCTCTCTGCACTTACTATTCTTCTCTTATTTGTCTCTCGGTATATACACAAATATAATCTATACAGTGTGACTGAGATCAAAACCAAATAACGTAAAAAGACGAGTCGGCATCT
>NW_026306902.1:0-210 GCF_001194135.2 Octopus bimaculoides | reverse complement strand
GGTATTATGTACATTGTTTACATTATTTACGTTCGACGGATATTTGTCTTCCTCTTGTTTCTTGTTAACACAACGTTTCGGCTGATATACCCTCCAGCATTTTTCAGGTGTGTTGGGGAAATTTCAAGCCTGGGTTCTCATTCCTAAGTTATTTTTTCGATGTTGTTGTTATTATTATCACTATTATTATTATTATTATTATTATTATTA
>NW_026306901.1:0-538 GCF_001194135.2 Octopus bimaculoides | reverse complement strand
TCCGTTTGAGAAGCGTTGATTGAAGCTGAAGAATTTCACTGGATACGAGTTTATAGTTTGCTTAAACAAAAGAGAGAAAACAAGAAACTAAACCGAAATTCCCTCAGGTACCGCTTACAATCGGATACGAACTCTGGACATAGGAATCACAATCCTCGCCCTCTCAGACATTTGACGTCTGCTAGAAAATGGTAAACATATCAATAAAAGACGATTCTACTCACCATATTATGGCAGCTGCTGTCAGTGGCATTGTCGAAATAGACGCTTTGAAATCAAAGAATCGATCTATCTAAACTTTGATGTTTTAATCTTTAAATTCTTTGGTTTGGTTCCGCGCCCAGATCCCTTTAATAATTCTTTGATCTTTATCATTTTGATCCCTAAATATTTCGCATGTATATTTCAGCTGTATTGATTAATGACCAATCGATAAATTTTTAAACACTTCACAAGAAAAAAAAACACAAAACAAAGCCTACATTCACATATATGTATATGTATGCATATCTATCTATCTATCTATCTATCTATCTAT
>NW_026306900.1:990-1998 GCF_001194135.2 Octopus bimaculoides | reverse complement strand
ATATATATATATATATATATATATATATACATTATATAACATATACTCTGTAACATAAAGCAATGAATTACAGATAAGCACTACATATTTCGTGTTGATTTCAAATAATTCCAGAAAGACAGTCAACATGAACAGCAGCAAATCTTTTTTCAATGAAACAAGGCTATATGTGCGCTTAGGGCACCGCACGTAAATTTCCTCCGAGTTAAACGTTTCCCTGAAAACGTCTTATGCCGGCTTATATCTTTTGCCTGAATAAGTCTCTAGCATATACACCGTATATTGTGTATATTATATAGTGTATATTCAGTCAATTGCTGCTTATATTTTTTCCATAGGATAAATATATTGTACCGATTCAACGAGAGATTCGATTTGAGTTGAGCAATTATATGTACGAAATCATCCCTAATCTATCTTCTCATTTGCAAAATGATCTAATATATCAATTTGGCAATTCTTAAAGATGAAAGTAATTAATGCAATTTAAATGTGTGTCCTAGTTACAGGAATTGTCCTAGTTGCACGACGAGCATTTTAAGCCTGTGTGTACAAATACTTTCACTTGAGCTATGACGAATCGATGCTTGATCATGTTTTCCGTCGCGTGTAAATTATAAAACATATGTACAACCACAGAGCATTAAACATACTAATACGAATGTTAGAAACCGGAAAGTTAATTAATTTCTTCGGTTCCTTGATTAATTCTTCTTTATAGAGTAACTACACAACCAGAATTTACCGTCGCAAAGCGCAGTTTTATGAGAATTCCTCAGCAATTTCTTTTCTCTTCTTTACAGAATTGAAATGAATCAGAGAAGGATAAAAATACAGCAGCAAAGTTTACAGTAGACAAATCTATTTTCCTTCAAATACATAAGCTAAATTTTCATCTAAGTCGCACTTCAGCCTCTCAAAGTAGCCATGGTAGAGAATGTACATGATTATGTAAAACTTCCGTTTAATGAGTGCAACTGAGAGTAGGATAAAAATATGTTCATATTG
>NW_026306900.1:0-854 GCF_001194135.2 Octopus bimaculoides | reverse complement strand
TATATATATATATATTTAGTTGAGTACATGAATGTATGTGTAGGTATATCTGTGTGCATGTGCGTAGTACTTCTGCCTGTAAGCATTGAAAATGGAGAAGAGTTATTATGAATGATTCTGAGAAATTTGAAAAGTTACTTGATGAAAAATAATAATATAATGCCAAGTGTCGATTCAGACAGGTGATTACCAACACGTGCACTGCATCTCCATCAATGAGCACATAGGTATCCCATACTATGAAATGATAAAATATATTATACATATATATATTTGTATATATATAGGTGAGCTTATATATGTATGCATATATGTATGTACGTGTGCTTATATATACACATATGACATATATACATACATACACAAACGTACATATATGATCAAACTGCGTTCTGATCATAGTTTTTTTTCAGCATTCATGAACTGCCTATAACATACAGTATATTGAAACATTAAGAAAAGAGTGGAAATGTTTATTATTATTATCATTATTATTATTTTTTATACTGTTGCTAAATTTTGAATATAAAGTTTATAATGTTTTTTTTTTTTTTCATTTGTGAATGCTGGTATTGAATGTTATATTCCCCAAACAAATAATAATAGTAATAATAATAATGATCCATCCCTTCCCAAAGATGGAGGAAGGTATATATATGTACACATATTCATATCTATATATATATACAAGTATATATATATATATATATATATATATATATATATATATATATATATATACATACGTACATATGAATATATATACATACGTACATATGAATATATATGCATACGTACATATGAATATATATACATACGTACATATGCATATATATACATACGTACATATGCAT
>NW_026306899.1:0-2073 GCF_001194135.2 Octopus bimaculoides | reverse complement strand
GGCATTGCTGTGTGACTACTATCTAGATTTTCCTGATGTATTTTTTCTTCAATTGTTCTATTTCTATTTCTGATATATTTTTTGGCTTTTAGAATATATCTTCTTATGTTAGCTAGTTTGTTAGGGTTTATTGTTTTATCGAGGTCTATATTTACATTATTTTTCTTCCATATTTTATATGTAAGTGTTGTTGCGTTTTCGTTCTTTGGGTAGAGCACTGCTGTGAAATAGGCGTTTCGGATCGAAATGTGTTCCTCACGTGTCCATTTATGCCGTTTTGGTTTTGTTTGCGGGACATGAGGAACAACGTCCGGCCCTTTATTTTGACGGTCATCGTTTTCGTAGGGTACCGGTGCGTTTATTTCTGTTAGATTGTTTTGCACGTTCATATCTTCGTACTTTTTTCGTAACAAGCTTATTATTAATATTATTATCATTATTATTATTATTATTATTATTATTATTATTATTATTATTATTATTATTATAGCTGTTGTTGTTTTTGTTGTTGTTGCTGTTGTTGCTGCTGCTGTTGTTGTTGTTGCTGCTGCTGTTGTTGTTGTTGTTATTGTCTTTGCACAGCTTCTAACGCTGGAGATATACTACAGTGTCAGCTGTTCACTACCAGCAAACTAAGGTAATACCTCTTATTTTTCGAGCACTATCGGGAACATTCGAGCGGTTCCAAGCAGTCCTGGTTTCTGCAAGTGATGCACCCTTATTGCAGCCCTTATTTGTTCCAAGTACTTCTCATGATTTTTGCTCACAGTTCCCAGGGCTCTGACAATTATTGGTACTACTTCTACATTTTTCATCGACCACAACTCTTTAACTTCCCAAGCTAACCAGTCATATCTCTCGACTTTTCTTTCTTCCTTATCGCTTAACTTGTTATCAGCTGGGCATTCTATGTCTATGATCCAGCATAATTTGTTTTCTTTCTCAATTAAGACTATGGCTGGCTTCCTATTCTCTATCTCATGGGCGCACTGAATCATAAAATCCCATATGATCTTTGCATTTCTATTTTCGACGTTGCCTTCAGTTTTGTGGTCGTACCAGTTTTTTGCTCTGTCGAGTCCACACTTTTTGCACAGTGATTTTACGTTCAGAGTTCAAATTCCGCCGAGGTCGACTTTGCATTTCATCCTTTCGGGGTCGATAAATTAAGTACCAGTTGTTACTTGGGTCGATCGTATCGACTGGTCCCCTCCCACAAAATTTCTGACCTTGTACCTAAAGTAGAAAAGAATAGTTTAAGTACTCAACTCCCCTGCTGAAAATCCCACCGATGCGATTTTATTTTCGATAAATATCGTAGCAATCATTTATTGGATCTATAGATTGTTTTCTCACTTATTGTTAGAGAATGCGTTGTAGATTACATAGAAATGGAAGCGGTTTTGTGAAAATGATAAAGAAAATCTGTTGGAAATTGAGGGAAACAAGCTTATTTTGGTCTTGGAATTTTCCGTCGATAAGCACAAGGCGATAAGTAAGATATTACGAAATTTTGACTACTTAAATATTGAGTAGCTTTTTTGGAAAGTCAGTTGAAATCAACAGAAAATAATATAATAATCCTCCTTTATCTATAAGCACATACCACACTTTAGAAATGTAAGGTAAGCTTTTAAGATTAATTCGTAATTTCTTGAATAATTTTCATGATGTTCATTAAAACAACTCTATATTTTTCGTTGTATTTCTCAAAATGAAAGAGAAATTCTGACAGTAGAAATGAATGCCTTCGAATACAGAATATCACCATTTTGATTAAGGTCACACAACTGGTGACTGAAAATGTTTGAGTTAATTCAATTTTCCAATTATATTTTTTTAGTTATGCAAATTACATGCGGTAAAATTAATTCTGCTTTCTTTTTCTATCTTTGATTTTTTTTTTCCTGTTACTGGACTGGGTTATATCCATGAATTATTTTGGTTGAACGAAGACGTGTTTAGTTGATTTATTACATTATCAAATACGTCCACAAATACGTCTCATAACATTGGTGTATATGCATGTATATATGCATACACACACACACACACACACACACACACACATAT
>NW_026306898.1:0-282 GCF_001194135.2 Octopus bimaculoides | reverse complement strand
GCCGAACCGCTAAGTTACAGGGACGTAAACACTCCAGCATCGGTTGTCAACCGATGTTGTGGGGACAAACATAGACACACAAGCACATACGCATACATACATATATACATATATACGACGGGCTTCACTCAATTTCCGTCTACCAAATCCACTCACAAAGCTTTGGTGGGCCCGAGGCTATAGTAGAAGACACTTGCCAAGGTGCCACGCAGTGGGACTGAGCCCGGAAACATGTGGTTCGTGAGCAAGCTTTTTACTACACAGCCACTCCTACGCCTATAT
>NW_026306896.1:0-1248 GCF_001194135.2 Octopus bimaculoides | reverse complement strand
CGTTAGTTTCCGTTACTTTCCCTTACTCTCCGTTAATTTCCGTTCCTTTCCGTTAGTTTCCGTTACCCTCCGTTAGTTTTCGTGACTTCCCGTTAGTTTCCGTTACTTTCCGTCTTTTTCCGTTAGTTCCCGTTAGTTTCCGCTAGTTTCCGTTAGTTTTCGTTACATCCCGTTAGTTTCCGTCAGTTTCAATTCGTTTCCGTTAGTTTCCGTTAATTTCCGTTAGCTTCCGTTAGTTTCCCTTAGGTTCCGTTAGTTTCCCTTAGGTTCCGTTATTTTCCGTTAGTTCCCGTTACTTTCCGCTAGTTTCCGTTAGTTTCCGTTACCCTCCGTTAGTCTCCATTATTTCCCGTTACTTTCCGTTAGTTTCCGTTACTTGCCGTTAGTTGCAGTTAGTTGCAGTTAGTTTCCGCTGGTTTCCTTTAATTCCGTTACATTCCGTTAGTTTCCATAAATTTTCCGTTAGTTTCCGTTAGTTTCCCTTATTGTCCGTTATTCTCTACTAGTTTCCGTTAGTTACCGTTACTCTCCGTTAGTTTCAGCTAATTTCCGCTTCTTTCCTTTAGATTCCATTAGTTTCCGTTAGTCTCCATTCGTTTCCGTTAGTTTCCGTTAGTTTCCGTTATTTCCGTTAATTTCCATTAGTCTCCGTTAGTCTCCGTTACTTTAGCTTACTTTCCGTTACTCTCCGTTACTTACCGTTACCTTCCGTTAGTTTCCGTTACCCTCCGTTAGTTTCCGTTACTTCCCGTTAGTTACCGTTAGTTTTCGTCATTTCCCGTTAGTTCCCGTTAGTTTCCGCTAGTTTCCGTTATTCTCCGTTACTTTCCGTTAGGTTCCGTTAGTTTCCGTTAGTTTCCGTTACCCTCCGTTAGTTTCCGTCAGTTCCCGTTAGTTTCCGTTCTTTTCCGTTAGTTCCCGTTAGTTTCCGCTAGTTTCTGTTAGTTTTCGTTACTTTCCGTTACTTCCCGTGAGTTTCCATTCGTTTCCGTTAGTTTCCGATACTTCCCGTTAGTTCCTGTTAGTTTCCGTTTCTTGCCGTTAGTCTCCGTTAGTTTCCGTTATTTTCTGTTAGTTTTCGTTACTTTCCGTTACTTCCCGCTAGTTTCCGTTAGTTTCCGTTAGTTGCAGTTAGTTTCCGCTGGTTTCCGTTAGTTTCCGTTTGTTTGCATTACTTTCCGTTACTTTCCGTTAGTCGCCGTTATTTTCCATTAGTTTCGTTAGTTTCCGTTAGTTTCCTTTAGTTTC
>NW_026306895.1:0-274 GCF_001194135.2 Octopus bimaculoides | reverse complement strand
TTATTTATTTATATATTTATTTATTTATATATATATTTATTTATATATATTTGTTTATTTATATTTATTTATTTATATATATTTAATTATTCATATTTCTTTATATATATATATTTATTTATACATATTTATTTATTTATATATATTTATTTATTTATATTTATTTATTTATATATATTTATTTATTTATGTATATATATATTTTTTGATATATGTTTATTATCATTTATTTATATTTATTTATTTATATATATATATTTATTTATATATATAT
>NW_026306894.1:0-309 GCF_001194135.2 Octopus bimaculoides | reverse complement strand
TTATTTATATATATTTATTTATATATATTTATGGATATATATTTATTTATATATATTTATTTATATATACATTTACTTACATATATATTTATTTATATATATATTTATTTATATATATATATTTATTTATATATATATATTTATTTATATATATATATTTATTTATATATAATTGTTCATATGTATATATTTATTTATTTATATATATTTAATTAAATATTTATTTATATTTATTTATATATATTTATTTATTTATATTTATATATTTATTCATATATATATATATTTATATTTATATATTTATTTATA
>NW_026306893.1:0-419 GCF_001194135.2 Octopus bimaculoides | reverse complement strand
ATATATATATATATATAAATATACACTTACATACATACAATTATTTATATATGCATATGCATGTGTGGACTTATGAGACGGTATGTACAAACAAACTAAATCTGTAGGTCAAACACGTTTGATGCTCTGTGTATATCCATGTAGGTCTCAGTAATTTCTATGAGAACTTTAACCGATGATTAAATTCATTTGTATATACCTACATAATATACACAAAACATAAATATATGTGTGTGTCTGTGTTTGTATGTGAGTGCGTGTTCGTGTGTGTGTAGTGTATGTGCGTGTATAATATAGTTATGTAAAATAGTTTGTTTTAACAGAACATCCATGTATAAGTGGAGATAAATATTACCTCTCAATATGTATTGTATATCATATATATATATATATATATATATATATATATATACACACAC
>NW_026306892.1:0-380 GCF_001194135.2 Octopus bimaculoides | reverse complement strand
ATTTTTCTGTGTATATTATTCTTTGCATTTCTGTTTATATTTCTGTTGATATTGTGTTCGAGGTTCAGTAAATAACTTTATCACATCCTAAAATAGAAAAAGTGTGCAAATGCATTAATTACAGAATTAATGTGCGTGTTTATTTTAGTGAACAATACTCATAAAGCATATGTGAGTATTGACATATGCACAATACTGGGATTTTCTGCATTTTTGATTATTTCTGACAAATGAAAAAAAAATCTATGAATATATTTAATAGATTATAAAGTGGCGAGCTGGCAGAAACCTTAGCACGCCGGGAGAAACTGCTTGGCGGTATTTGGTCTCTCTTTATATTCTGAGTTCAAATTCCGCCGAGGTCGACTTTGCCTTTCATC
>NW_026306891.1:0-332 GCF_001194135.2 Octopus bimaculoides | reverse complement strand
TAGTAGGAAAGTCAGGTATACATCTAAAGATGTATAACCCACTTTCCACTGAACATACAATGTTTTATTGATGTATGAGTATTCATCTGACGACGGTGCTCTAGATTTTGCAATACAGCTAATGGAAATATATTTTGCACTAGAACTTATAATAACGTCCTCCCGCATGGAGGAAGTTATTACAAGAGAAGATAATCTTTTAGTCATAATATTTAGCAAGATTAGGAATTTCAATTTGGAATTAAGAAATATAAGGGAAAAGATGCATAAAATTCACATACTCATTTGCTGGAGCACCGCCTTTAGTCGAGCAAATCGACCCCAAGACTTAT
>NW_026306890.1:1917-2445 GCF_001194135.2 Octopus bimaculoides | reverse complement strand
TATATATATATATATATGTATGTACGTATATATACACTCACATACACGCACTCACTGATGGATTAATATACATGCAGATATCTGTATACTTATATACATGTACAGACACACGCATGCACTTACAAACATACATACATACAAGTATGCATGCATGCGTACATACACACATATACACACATACATACATACATACATACATATAGGCATACATACGCACACAATGACACACACACACACACACACACACACACACACATAGCACCCACGCATACCAAAACTCAGAATTCTTCTCCAACTTCTTATATCGCATTTCGTTCTTCCTGGACGTGACTCAAAAACCCGTCTTCAATTCTTCGTCTCTTGTAGAACAGAGGAAATGGTGCTCGTCTCATCTTTTCCGGGGTTTGCCTTCTTAACGATTCCAACAAGAACTTTCTGAAGAATCTTCCCAGAACAAAAATATTCACTTAGATTCTAGTCAATCGTTTTCCGAACCATTTTTCTGCCATTTCCACAACATATTTCCAT
>NW_026306889.1:0-238 GCF_001194135.2 Octopus bimaculoides | reverse complement strand
CCCGGAGCCATGTGGTTGGTAAGCAAGCTACTTACCACACAGCTACTCCTCTTTTATTCTGTTACTTGTTTCAGTCATTTGACTGCGGCCAAGCTGGAGCACTGCGTTTAGTTGAACAAATCGACTCCAGGACTTATTCTTTGTAAGCTTTATTCTAGCGGTCTCTATAGCCGAACTGCTAAGTTTTGGGGATGTAAACACACCAACATTGGTTGTTAAGCAATGGTGAGGGGACATA
>NW_026306888.1:0-521 GCF_001194135.2 Octopus bimaculoides | reverse complement strand
TAGATAGATAGATAGATAGATAGATAGAGTGACAAAGGGCAGTAATCAGTACCAGAATTGCAAGAAATAAGCATCAAAGCAACTCAACCACCACAAAAAGCACTATGTTAAGAACTACACAGGGTGACAAGGTCTTATTTCTAGCAATACTGATGCTGATTACTGCCCTTTATCACTTTAGTAATGTCTATATTGCTGCATTTATGTTGTAAGCTTGTGGACAAGCCACTCATATTGTTTATATATATTTTTTATTCACTTACTTGTTTCAGTCATATGACTGTGACCAGGCTGGAGCACCACCTTTAGTCGAACACATCAACCCCAGAACTTATTCTTTGTAAGCCTAGTACTTATTCTATTAGTCCCTTTTGCCAAACTGCTAAGTTACAAGGGCATAAACAAACCAACATCTGTTGTCAAGCGATGGCGATGGTGGGGCAAACACAGACACACAAACATATATATATATATGTGTGTGTGTATAATATATATGTGTGTGTGTGTGTGTGTGTGTGTGT
>NW_026306887.1:0-231 GCF_001194135.2 Octopus bimaculoides | reverse complement strand
ATATGCACGTTTGTGTGTTTTTATCATCTACTAACTTGAAATTTATATAGTATCTATATTTATATTTTAACGGGGCATTATATTCTCTTCAAGCCCCTGTTCATAGAGATCGGATAATTTGCTACGCATAAACCGCGTGCGTGTATTTTCTTAGTTCATGCACTGATATACACGCATACAAACACTCACACATATGTATAAACATATATATGCGCATATATACATGTGTGT
>NW_026306886.1:0-346 GCF_001194135.2 Octopus bimaculoides | reverse complement strand
TATATATATATATATATATAACGAAGCGTTAGCGCCAAGCAGTATTTTCACACCTTTTTACCATAAGAGAGATACATTCTCCACGGTAACTGCAGTGTATTTGCCTTTCAGCAGTTGAAAAATGTGACAAACGTAATTCACCTTACCTATCTCTGCTCATATATATATATGGATATATATATGTATGTATAATTATATGTATATATGCATGGCCTTGTCATCACTCAGGCGATAGTTCTTCAACGCACACTCACATAAATACACATACACACATATATATATACATATATATACATACATATATAAATATATATATGTATATATACGTATGAATATGTATATACAT
>NW_026306885.1:0-545 GCF_001194135.2 Octopus bimaculoides | reverse complement strand
ACTTAAGTTGAGGCACCAGAATTTAGTACGGTATTATCGATACAATTTCAAAGTAATGTGCAGGATTGCTCTGCATTTTAAATTGATGTAATGATTGCATTATTAAATTAAATGGAGTTGCATGACACGATTGTACTGCATTACCTCTGGATATTCTTGTTGCTTATTTTGATATATATATATATATATATATCTGAGTGGTTGGCGTTAGGAAGGGCATCCAGCTGTAGAAACTCTGCCAAATTAGATTGGAGCCTGGTGTTGCCATCCGGTTTCACCAGTCCTCAGTCAAATCGTCCAACCCATGCTAGCATGGAAAGCGGACGTTAAACGATGATGATGATGATGATGATACGTAAAATATATAGGGTGGTGAGTTTTTTTTTTTTATTCACCACCAGTGGCCTAGCATGTATAGAAAGTCAATAGACAACATATTGTCAATATAAAATAGTATACATTTAAACACAAGAGGAAACTGCCCTGAACAGGCAATTTTTACACGCTAGAAGAAGCAGTCAAATCGACCAAAACCACATTTAAGA
>NW_026306884.1:0-304 GCF_001194135.2 Octopus bimaculoides | reverse complement strand
GGCAAGAAAAATATTAAATTGCTATCTGCCCTCTCAAATACTGGAATTTTCAACATATGCAATCAGTAAAGTAAAGTTTCTTGTTCAATTCTCAATATAACTAAATTCTATGATTTAAGAAAATAGCATTAGCTCACCAACTTGAGAAACTATTTATTATTTTAGGTACATTACCAAAAAAGGAATTGTGGTTAAGTGAATTAGGTGCCAAAACTTACGCTTAAAAATTACTGACAAATTAGCATGTTAGGTTTATAGTCTGTAAGTAATACTGTCAATATTTCTTTTTTTTTTTTTATAAGAC
>NW_026306883.1:0-492 GCF_001194135.2 Octopus bimaculoides | reverse complement strand
TATATATATATATATATATATATATATAAATATATTATGGACATGTACTTGCATAGCAAGTGGCTTGACTTGAGAACATGTCCTGAAACAAAAACAATTGCAGTGTGGAAGTTGTTTACAAGCTATTTAAAAACACGCAAAAACTGTTACTTTCGCTTAAATATTTAAATTAACTTTGTCAGAATATTTTCGTCGCTTTGAAATCGCGACCTGTTGTCTGACAAAATTCCATGATGCAATAAATTTAAATGTTGAAGTGAATCTAACTATTTTAATGTCTTTAAATAGCTTATAAACACCTTCCACAACAGCCAACAACTGATGAAGAGTCGTTCTTTATTGTGTTGTTTGTCTTGTTTTCCATTTGTGTCTTTCTTTGTTCGAAAAAATGGTTCATACTCTATGTACTCGTACTTCGTATTTTTTGTTGTACACGTTTTGTTACGTCCTGTGCCGACATATGAATATTTTTATACGTATAGATGTAAGTAT
>NW_026306882.1:0-273 GCF_001194135.2 Octopus bimaculoides | reverse complement strand
TCTTTTTTTTTCTTTTTTCGGTGGGGTTCGCTTTTTTGTTTTATAAGTGGTAACTGAATATGTGAATATAGATGGATGCATATGTAATACTTATATATGCTTGTACACACACACACACACACATATATATATATTCACGTGAATATGTATGTGTGTGTATGTATAAATATGTGTGCGTGTGTGTGTACATATATATATGTAAACAAATATATATATATATAAGGTATTTATATATGTATACATATGTGTATCTATATTCATGTGTATATATAT
>NW_026306881.1:0-448 GCF_001194135.2 Octopus bimaculoides | reverse complement strand
TATATATATATATATATATATATATATATATATATTCATATATGTGCTTATTTGTGTGTGCCTGTGTTAGCATGTTTATGAATGGAAGGTAGAGAGAGGTATCTTAGTTGGCATTGGTTTGAGGTGGTGAAGAATATTCTGTATAAGATTTCCCTTCAACAGGAACAATTAATCTATCAATTTGATCAAACTCTATACCCAAAGGTTAACATTTGCAAACATGTTAATTCTTCCACCTTCCTACACCCAATAATATAAGATTTCTTCTTTCGCTGTAACATTCACATCATCCTGTGCAGCCAGCCATATATTTCTCTCAAATCCTTTTTCTCACACTCTCCGTGATATACTGCGAGAGTCTTAGAATATACAAATATACGATCGATATGCAATATTAATTTACATCATATATGTGTGTGTTTATATATATATATATATATATATATAT
>NW_026306879.1:0-395 GCF_001194135.2 Octopus bimaculoides | reverse complement strand
GTTTGTGAGAGCAGTCGAGTTTATTTCAGATATTCTCATTTTAAAAATTAGCTCCAGCTAATCATTGAGAGGATGTTGGTGTTGTCTTGGTGGAAGTTTGCACTCTCTAAGAGCTCTTATTATTATTATTATTATTATTATTATTATTATTATCATTCATTTAACGTCCGTTTTCCATGCTAGCATGGGTTGGACGATTTGACTGGGGACTGGCGAAGCAGATGGCTACACCAGACACCAATCTGATCTGGCAGAGTTTCTACAGCTGGATGCCCTTCCTAACGCCAACCACTCCGAGAGTGTAGTGGGTGCTTTTTACGTGCCACCGGCACAGGAGTGATTCCGCTCGGATATTATTATTATTATTATTATTATTATTATTATTATTATTATTA
>NW_026306878.1:0-236 GCF_001194135.2 Octopus bimaculoides | reverse complement strand
TAGTTTTGGATAAGAAAACAAATGACTAACGTGTGTGTTTGTGTGCATATGTATGTGTGTGTGTATGCGTGTATATATGTATAGATATCTGTATGCATGTATATATGTGTACATATTACATATACATCTATATATATACATCTACACATATTTATACATATATATGTATGCATATAGATCTATAACTATATATATAACTAGCAGAAATACCCGGCTTTGCCCGGGTTAAAGAGAAT
>NW_026306877.1:0-298 GCF_001194135.2 Octopus bimaculoides | reverse complement strand
GCTTGTCTCTGCGGTAGTAGTAGTAGTAGTAGTAGTGGTTGTAGTAGTGGTAGTGGTAGTAGTAGTAGTGGTTGTAGTAGTAGTAGTGGTAGTAGTAGTAGTGGTTGTAGTAGTAGTAGTAGTAGTAGTAGTAGTAGGAAGTGTTGCTGTTGTTGTAGTAGTAGTAGTGGTTGTAGTAGTGGTTGTAGTATTAGGAATTGTTGTTGTTGTTGATGGTGCTGTGCTCGTACTAGAAGTTAATGTTGTTATGCTGCTCGCAGCTGTCGTAGTAGTAGTAGTAGTAGTAGTAGTAGTAGTA
>NW_026306876.1:0-231 GCF_001194135.2 Octopus bimaculoides | reverse complement strand
AGGTGAGAGAGACATATACGTACACATACAGATGGAGAGAACGAAAAAGAGGAGAGAGTCGGTCAGAGAACTATAGACACACAGACATCTACAGAGATATTAAAAGATAAATCGTATAAGTGTGTATACGCACGCGTCTACATACATACATACATACATACATACACATACTCGCAAACATACGTATACACACTCACTTCATAAGCAATAGATGAATGCTTTCACGCGCAG
>NW_026306875.1:0-201 GCF_001194135.2 Octopus bimaculoides | reverse complement strand
CAGACGATAGCCATCCCATCAACAATCCACACATATCATCACACAGTACAGTCATACTAAGATGACTGTTATTTGACAGTGTTTTGTCTTGCTGGGGACATCTGTACTTCATTGGACTTTAGTGACAAACGCTTGTACAACACCTTTGCCACTAGGTCAAAATAGTATAATCCAGTGACAAGCGAGAGCAAGATGACTAGT
>NW_026306874.1:0-479 GCF_001194135.2 Octopus bimaculoides | reverse complement strand
AACATCCACCCTTAGGGATCAGCCACATTTAAGTGGCAAATATACTTCACTTTGCCATGCAGTTACTGTTAATACCTCGTTCAAAGATTTAACATTGATTCTTTTAAAAACTTTCCATTTAATCTTTCCAAAATTTAATTGTTTTCCATACTTACAGTTGAAAAAGTCTCAATGACCAAAACTAGTACTGAAATGGTTTTTATAAAATTATTTTAGCATTTTCTACCTTGACTTTTTTTTTTTTTTCCATATATATATCTATATATACACACACACAAGACTCGCTTAAAATAGACATGACTCCAAGAACACATTACGAAATGATTAATAACACCATCCCTATGTAATTCTTACATCTTTTTAGTTTGTATCTTAGCTACTGATGAGTACTTTCTGACAACTAATATGAATATTTCTGTCTTTCTGTACGAAACAAATTGTATAGCAACATGAATAATAAAAACTATAATCCATTTTAA
>NW_026306873.1:0-717 GCF_001194135.2 Octopus bimaculoides | reverse complement strand
TTTCTATTTCTTATATATAACAGGTATTACTTAATTTTTCTCTGTTGAGGTTTATCAGCTTTATACAAACGTTTAAATTGATTAACTAAATAATTAACAACATTCTCTAACCCTTCTAGTATTTTCAGTATGTGGTCTGCTATCATATTTCACATACTATTAATTTCAGTTACAATACCAGTTTATATCACTTCTTCGATGGGAAATCAACCTCTCAGTTGTACATTCAACCCTAATTCACCAAACCGTGTCGACGAGAGTTCTTATACGGCCGTTTCATGCACGGGTGATATCAATACTAACTGGTTGCACATAAATGGAAGTAACGCCTGTATTGACAACTTACAAATGTCTGGTAAGTATTATATTGTCACACATACAGTAATTAGAAGTCGGTGAATTTTAAGGAACATTTCAACGAAGGACCGTATATATAGTGTTGTTTTTGATGTTGGTGATGGTGGTGGTGGTGGTTGGTTGTGGTGGTGTTGATGGTTTTTGTAGTAGTGGTAGGGTTTTGTTCTTGTTGCAGGTGGTTGTAGTAGTGGTGGTGCTCTTATTCATGCTGGGTTTACTGTTGGTGGTAGGGCTGCTGTTGCTACTGTAGTTGTTATAAGTGGTAGTGGTGTTGGTGCTAGTAGCGTCCTTGTTTTTAGCGGTGGTGTTGGTGCGGGCAGTGTGATAAGTGGTAGTGTCATTGTTGATATTGGTGTGGAG
>NW_026306872.1:0-1067 GCF_001194135.2 Octopus bimaculoides | reverse complement strand
CTTGTGACCGTAGGCACGTTCTTGCAGTTCCAGGCACGTTATTCCGTCCCGAGGGACGTTCTTGTGACCGTAGGAACGTTCTTGCGGTTCCAGGCACCATCTTGTTACCGTAGGCACGTTCATTCGGTCCCAGGCACGTTATTCCGTTCCCAGGCACGTTCTTGCGGTTCCAGGCAAGTTTTTCCGTCCCCAGGTACGTTCTTGTGACCGTAGGCACGTTCTTGCTGTTTCAGGCACCTTATTGGGTCCCGAGGCACGTTCTTGTGACCGTAGGCACGTTCTTGCGGTTCTAGGCACGTTATTGCGTCCCCAGGCACGTTCTTGTGACCGTAGGCACGTTCTTGAAGTTCCAGGGAAGTTATTCCATCCCCAGGCACGTTCTTGTGACCGTAGGAACGTTCTTGCGGTTCCAGGCGCGTTCTGGTGACCGTAGGCATGTTCTTGCAGCTCCAGGCACGTTATTCCTTCCCCAGGCACGTTCTTGTGACCGTAGGAACGTTCTTGCGGTTCCAGGCACGTTCTTGTGACCGTAGGCACGTTCTTGCGGTTCCAGGCACGTTATTCCGTCCCCAGGCACGTTCTTGTGACCGTATGCACGTTCTTCCGGTTCCAGGCACGTTATTCCGTCCCCAGGCACTTTCTTGTGACCGTAGGCACGTTCTTGCGGTTCCAGGCACGTTTTCCCGTCCCCAGGCACGTTGTTGTGACCGTAGGCACGTTCTTGCAGTTCCAGGCAGGTTATTCCGTCCCCAGGCACGTTCTTGTGACCGTAGGAACGTTCTTGCGGTTCCAGGCTCGTTATTCCGTCCCCCGGCACGTTCTTGTGACCGTACGCACGTTCTTACGGTTCCAGGCACGTTCTTACGGATCCAGGCACGTTGTTCCGTCCCCAGGCACGTTATTGTGACCGTAGGCACGTTCTTGATGTACCAGGCACGTTATTCCGTCCCCAGGCACGTTCTTGTGACCGTAGGAACGTTCTTGCGGTTCCCGGCACGTTCTTGTGACCGTAGGCATGTTCTTGCGGTTCCAGGCACGTTATTCAGTCCCCAGGCACGTTCTTGTGA
>NW_026306871.1:0-1196 GCF_001194135.2 Octopus bimaculoides | reverse complement strand
AGAGAGAGAGAGAGAGAGAGAGAGAGAGAGAGAGAGAGATATACTCGATGTTGATGATTCTCCCATATACTATGCTTATATAATGAAATATGTGCGAATGTGCATGTGTGTATGTGTCTGTCTATGTGTGTCTCTGTCTGTCGGTCGGTGTCTATCTGTCTGACAGTGTGTCAGTAACATTAATAGTTTGCTAGCATCACGGAATGTTACCTGTGAGTATGTAGCTTGATAATTGGTTCCGCATTAAACTCCTATATCGTACGCGCTGTGAATTCAAACATCACATCGGAGGGTAGACTTAAGTGCAAAGTCGGAGTTACATCATGTAAGAAACCTAGAAAATGTTAATGTAACGACGTGCCATTAACTAATGGTATTCTTATGCTTTAATGTCCAAAACATGCACACGTGCATGCATGTGTGTATGTATACTTGCACACGTGTATGTATATACGTAGGTATGTATGTATGTATGAATGTACGTATGTATACATGCACACGTGTATGTACCATGTACGTATCTATGTATGTGTGTGTGTAAGTGCTTCGGGAAGATAGGCAGTCACAGACACCCCAACAAACCTGGGCACACGAAGCTCTTCCGCTCTCAAGCAGTTCAACTAAGAGAAGATAACTCCATACAAATCTTGCATCCTGATTACTGGGATCAAGGCACTTGTTACACCTGATCAATACAAGTTTAAAATACGAGAGTGTATGACTGACTCTGCAAAAATCATGCCCGCTAAAACAATATTAACCGTACAAATTGTGTAAAAAAACCAAGACACTAGTATCAACACCATCACGCTTTATTCATATGTCCAGTGACGAGAAGGATTGAAAACAGGGTGAAAGGTAGCGGATGCTACTAGAAATCTTCAGCTTCGACCTTGCACACAGGCAACCATGGTCGCTTCCTACTAAACTGTGGTAAGTCTTCATCAAGTAGAACAACACCCGACCAGTTTAGAGAGTAAAGATAATGTTATAATAAAAATTACAAGTCTTGTTAATTGCAGCTATCCAGTTAATTACAGCTATGAGTAGCTGTCATTAACAAGACTTCTGGTTTTATATAACATTATATCATACGTTATATTCGTGTGCAGACAATTCGTCGACAGACAATTCACCGACAGACAATTCCCACACGGCCTCAAACTCAACACGGAGGCCTACATCAAGTGCCTGGA
>NW_026306870.1:0-713 GCF_001194135.2 Octopus bimaculoides | reverse complement strand
GTGTGTGTGTGTGTGTGTGTGTGTGTGTGTGTGTATGAGTGTATGAATGTATGTATATACGTATATCTATATATGTATACACACACACACACAATCACTCATGTGTGTGTGTGTATATATATATATATGTATACCAATTATCCATGAGTCTATCTGTCTATCTATTTATTTATCTATATATATATACATCCATATATCTATCAATCTCTCTCTCTATCTCTCCATATATATATATATATATATATATTTATAATTTATATAAGGGCATTAACTATATAGTAATGCCTCACGCTTAGAGGGACTAAATAAGTCAAAAACTACCAAAAAATAAGCAACATATGTAAATATTACTATATAGTTAATGCCCTTATATAAATTATATATATTTATGGGAAAAAAACAATGAGTTTTTTTTTCCTTATGGGGTTTTTTCACGCTGACTACTTGATAAATTTTTATAAAGATTTTATCCTATATTATATTATATATATTTATATTTATATATATATATGTATATATATATATATATTTATATTTTTATATATATATATATTTATATTTATATATATATATTGTCGGATTTGAGTATTGAACATGGCATAAATATTAGCCGATACTCAAGAGGGTGAGTGTCGTGTATTTGAGTGTCAACCCAATGATCGTTTGAGTGAGTGTCGTGGATTTGAGTGGCATCCAACGATCACTTGAGTGAG
>NW_026306869.1:0-200 GCF_001194135.2 Octopus bimaculoides | reverse complement strand
GGTATCTATATAGTTTTCTACAGATGATCAGCCTGGGTCAACCCTGGTTTATAGAAGAAGACTCTTGCCCACAATGTCGGTTAGTGGGATCGAATTCTAAGGCACGCCGCTGTTAGAACAACTTCACAGCAATGTCTGCGCCTCTGTTTTTATGTGTGAATGCATGTGTGGGAGTCTATCTCTGTGTCTATCTATCTATC
>NW_026306868.1:0-247 GCF_001194135.2 Octopus bimaculoides | reverse complement strand
GTGTGTGTACGTGAGAGTGTGCGTATATCTCTTTGTCTGAGTATGTATGTATTGTTTTAATCGGCCTTGTGGTGTGTGAGAGCAACCGTATGTATGTGTGAGGGTGTGTACGTATGTGTGCGTATGTGTGTGTATGTATGTGTGCATCTGTGTGTGTGCGTGGGAGTGTTTTGTGTGAGTGTGGGAGTGTGTGTTAATCTCTGTCTGAGTGGGTGTGTTGTTTTAAATATCCTTGTGGTGTGTGTGT
>NW_026306867.1:0-362 GCF_001194135.2 Octopus bimaculoides | reverse complement strand
ATATATATATACATATATATCCAGCCACCATTTCCGTACATACATTTCTGTGTATGTATGGATGCAAGCATGAATGAATGTAGTTCTTTAGGTATGCATATAAGAATATGTCATAACATATCTGCGTGCACACACACACGAATGCTCACATATACGCACACACATATCCGTACATACACAAATACGAAGATATACATATATACATGTAAATGTGAGTGTGCGTGTATATGTGTACATGTGTATATCTCTCTCAATCCCTCCAACTCTCTCTCCATATATATATGTATAATTTCTCAATGCATAAACGTATTGAGACAAATCTGCGTGTTGTGTATGTGTGTGCGAGCGTTTGTGTGTATGTA
>NW_026306866.1:0-746 GCF_001194135.2 Octopus bimaculoides | reverse complement strand
TAGTGTAATAGATGCTTTTAAAAAGAAAAATGGATTTTATCCCTTATATGGATACTGTTGAATAAAAGCTATCTTTCTACTTGTACTACCATACATTTCAGCGCTTCAAAAAACAAACTTGTTTGTTTACATACAGCGTAACTAAAAGGAAAGTTTAATCTATGACTTTGTATGCATAAGAGAAAGTAGGAGTTATCGTTCGTAAACGTTCATAAGAGAAAGTAGAAGTTGAAAGGATTTGTAAAGGTTGTAGAAAGAGGAAATCTAGGTTTTATTAGGGGTGGGGATGTTATTTTGCGCAGTTTAATGGATTTTATTGGTAACTGTGATGATTTTGACGGAAAAAATGACGCAGTTACCTCGGTTATGGTATTTAGAATATTAATTCCGATTGTTTCATTCAAGAAATTTGGAATTGTGTAAATGTATGAATTGGATACACACACACTCACAAACTCAGCTATATATATATAGATATTATTATTATTATTATTATTATTATTATATTTTATACACTTAAAGCTTATAAATGATCACTGTGCCTTGACTAAGATAAATAGTCTAATATTGGAGCATATGAGCCCTTGATGGAAAAAAGTAGGGTTTTCCGTACTTTTTTCTTTTCCTTTCCTACGTTTTTTTTTTCTGTCAAGGGTTTATATGCCCCATAATTAGACTATTTACCTTAGTCAATGCACAGTGATCACTTATAAGCTTTAAGCTTATAAAATATTATTATTTACAGA
>NW_026306865.1:0-249 GCF_001194135.2 Octopus bimaculoides | reverse complement strand
TATATATTTTTATTCTACTGTAATTGTACCGGTCTCTAATATTTTTAATCGCAGTTTATTTATATTATTCTATTGTATTTTTAATTGATTTTTTTATTCTTATGTATAAAAATTTTGACTTCCCTTTACTAATTTGTTTTTGTGGTCTATGTTGTACTTCTTACATGTGGTCATTGGTGGGCTACGGCTTTTTGAGTCAATGACCTAACGGTTTTATTCTGCAATTAACTTTGTACCTATGTCTCAACT
>NW_026306864.1:0-353 GCF_001194135.2 Octopus bimaculoides | reverse complement strand
AGCTGAATTCTAAAAAACATACAATACATGTATGCACAAACATGTGTACATATGCATACAATGCACACATATGCAGGCACATACATGTGTATACATGTACACATGCCCCTACACATACTGCATGCATACGCACATGTGGACACATGTGCATACATGCACACGAATGCACACATGTGTATTCATGTACATATGCACACACATGCATGTGCACATATACACAAGCACACACACATGCACACACACATACACTCACACACAGACAAGCATACACACACACACATGCACACACACGTATGTGCACACACACACATGCACACACATACACTCACACACACATGTGCACACACACACAC
>NW_026306863.1:0-216 GCF_001194135.2 Octopus bimaculoides | reverse complement strand
TATATATATATGTGTATATATATATGTGTGTGTGTGTGTGTGTGTATATACATATATGCATATACAGTAGTACATACACTTGTTGCACAGAACTGCAAATCTCAAATCATCCTTAACCTTTTGTTTCTTTTTTTTTTTGTGAAGGACAATCAGAAGTGGATTGCCGTTTCGTTATTTTTTTCACCGCCTTTTTTTCCCTTATTTTTTAGTGTTTTT
>NW_026306862.1:0-257 GCF_001194135.2 Octopus bimaculoides | reverse complement strand
GTGATGTTGCTATTACTGTCACCACCATCAAGTATCATCATTACCATCATCATCATCATCATTATCTTAATCATTGCCATCATCAGAATTCGTTTTGAACAGCTGCTGTCATTGTCACTATCGTTAGATATAGTAGCCATCTTCTTTGATATCATCATCATCATCATCATCAACATCATCATCAATAGCATCATCATTGTCATCATCAGTTATCAACATTATTAGCATCGTCTTAATTTTCACCATCATCACCATCA
>NW_026306861.1:7551-14764 GCF_001194135.2 Octopus bimaculoides | reverse complement strand
TTTTTTTTTTTTTTTGGTGGCGGTTGAGGGGCTGGTGTTGAAAATGCAGTAGTGAGGTCTTATAGCCTTCTGCTTGTTTATTTGTAGTTTATTTTGCTAGTCCCCTCCTTTTCCGTGCTTACTCTTGAAGTACAGGGCCAATTCAACCTTTAGGCAGGGGTACTGGATTCATGAGCATCAGGGTCTGTCTACACACTTGTGACACATGTTGGCCCCTATCCTATGTGAGGCTAGGAGCTTGTCCTCCTCCGAATCTTATACACCTTAGACACAGTACCAATTTCTGCTATCTGACCCACAACTACGGCTTGACAAGTGCTCTCAACTATATATTATTCATATAAATACATACAGTATACATTTAAACACATAAGAGATGTCCATAATAGGAAATCTAACCTGCTAGAAGGAGCTGTCAAACTCCAAACCACAATTAGGGATAATTTCGAAAAGGTGACTAAGCGGTAACTCCATATTCCCTAAAACTAAGCGGTAACTCCATATTCCCTAAAACTTCTCAACCCTCGATCTGGCGCCTCAACCTCAGATACAGTTAAATAGTTTGTCCAGGACAAATGAAATAATGATTTCAAATTTTAGCACAAGGTCAGCAACCTCTGGAGAGGGGGTAAATCGATTACATCGACCTCAGTATGCGACTGGTACTTATTTTACCGACCCCGAAAGGATTAAGGGCAAAGTTGACCTCGGCGGCATTTGAACTCAGAACATGAAGATAAACGAAATGCCGCGAAGCATTTTGCCCGGTGTGCTAGCGACTCCGCCAACTCGCCGCCTTTAGGACAAGTGAGATATTGCCAAAATTATTTTGAAAACTGACTGTAAGGAGAAAAAATCCTCTTTACGAAAACGCAGGAATCATTTTGTAAAAAAAAATAAATAAATAAAAATCGAAGGATTTTTATCGATTTTTTTTTTCGATCCAGAATAACACTGGCTCTTGCTTAATTCATCTCCGAGCAGAATGGAGGAAACAAAAGTCGACTGCAGCGCATTCTATCGTAATATTCAGACGAAACAAAATACAGTGAATGCATTTTCTCTGCTCTATCTGTCCGCACTCACAAAATCTTCCCCACCCTAAGGACTTGGATATATTATCAATGTTTTCCAATAAAATGTTTTATGAAAATATCATTGAATACCAATTCCAAATTAATCGACTGGTTCTTTCTGTAACTATTTTGTTTTCACCCTTAACTTCAGCAATTTTTTCCTTTATCGATTTCATGCAACAGGGAGCCGATATAACGTTATGAAGAGCAATTTAGATTTGTACAACACGAGATGGAACACTAAATTGTGTTTATCCAAAGAAGAAACATGAAGATATAGGTGGCAACATTTCTCGTTAGCTTCCGTCTTGTATCCTAAAATAAGGAGTATCATAATGGAACGAGAAAGAGAGAAGGAAAGAAAGAGAGAGAGTGTGAACAACAGGCAGACAGATAGACAGGAAGAAAGACAAAGGAAGAAAGAGGATGAGGGTGAGAGAGAAACAAATGAAATAATTTATCTGTTTCTCTTTTTCCTGATTTTATTTATTTTATTTATTTCTTATCTTTCAGGAAATTTTTTTTTTATGAATCTTTCAGTGAGAATTCTAGAAATAGGAATTGTTCCACAAATAATTTTAACTAGCGGGCAACTGTATAGATTCCACACATTTGCAATCGATACTGAGATTATTATTATTATTATTATTATTATTATTATTATTATTATTATTATTATTATTATTATTATCATTATTATTATTCATGCCGCAGTTGAACATGTTTTAGCAGCTCCGTAAGTCTGTTTCTTGTTATCCGCTCCAGAGGGCTGTATTTGTTTCTTTTGTTTCTTGTTCAACCGATTAAAACTAAGGCATCGATCGCTTTCCTTTTGCTGTTCGTACCACTGGGCAAAACTTTGAAAAAGAGCAAATTATTTCAAAAACAGAATTTCTGAGATGTCCTCCACGCTTTCGTCTTTACCAGCTGACCAGTATAAAAGGAAAGTGGGAAGTGAAAACTAGAAGCGAAACCGTCATTCACAGCTAAGACATCCCATTGCAGAGCAACGTCAACAACGACGATAGCAACAGCAACGATCACGTGTCAAATAGAGTAGCTTAGGCTAACAATGAAGCCGCTGCCATCACGCACACACACACACACACACACACACACACACACACACACACACACACACACACACACACACACACACAGACAAAAGAATAACGGGTGGAGAGGGGAAATCATTCCCCCAGTGTGGTTGCAGCAATGAAGCCAGTGCCGCCATACTAGTTGTAAGCAGTGACAGTAGCGACGATAAGGATAACAACAACGTCGGTAGAAGCTGGGCAAAAGGAGGCTCCTTTGCTGGTGCCGCAAATGTATTTGATTCACTCCCATTGGGCAAAAAAAAATCAGTATTAGCAACGAAATGCATAAACTGATGCAGTAGAAAAACAACACTTTCGATAGTGCCGCAGCTAATGAAGCAGAAAGAACAACGTTGCCCTGATATATAATCTTTGAAAATATAGAGGCTGCGAGAAATAAAAGAAAATCGGAAAGAAAATTGTGTTGGAGATCCTAATTTAGATGAAACGTGGAGCCATGGGCAGTGTCCCCGATCTAATAGAGATTTGAGGAGGTCAGCGACTGCAGGTATTAGTTGATGGTGTAGGTGACCTAGATGCTGCAGTTGTGACAGCACTGATCACCTTAATGCTTTCTGCTCCCAATTACAGAAAGTGACTGCTGAAAAGTTTCCACTACGGCCAATACCACAGCATCAACACACTACAGCAACAATTACAAAACCAACACCAACGACTGTGTGCAGCTGCAGCAATAGTGGCTCTAGCCTCAGTTGCAAGAATGAAAGCAGTACCTACAACAACAGTGTTGCGAAAAGGCGACAACAACCTCGGAAATACGGGAAGTGGTAAGCTACACGGGGTGCAAATCCCTCGCTTTGGATAGTTTACCCTACAAGCTTTATCTTTAGAAGCTAGACTTGTTTGGCGATCTTTAGATAGATATCGATCACAATTGGAAGCAGAACAACAGAATCACCAATTCTGTGAGTCGAGGAAGAGTTGTGCTCAAACAAAAGAGACCACATCAATAATGTTTTGTGCCTAAGTCTTTTAAACACAGATTTCAAGATTTTGGCCAAACTTACAGCCATGGATCAAGTGAGGACCAACACAGCAATTGGTGTCTGGAATGTCATGAAGAATTCACAGCTCTCTAGCAGTCGAGGAATGTGGACGATGGAAATTCCACATTGACGTTCTATCGAGGATTGGTGCTAGGGCAATTCGTCTCTGGTTGTTTCGTCGTTGATCAATTCATCCCCAGGTCAATTCACCACTGGCCAATTCGTCCCAATACACTCTTAAATATGATTTTCGAGAGTACGTTTAGAACAATCACTTCAGAATTAAAATTGTCGTTGGACAGTTTTAGATATTTTTTCATTTCTTTAACCCCCCCTCTCTCTCTCTCTCTCTCTCTCTCTCTCTCTCTCTCTCTCTCTCTCTCTCTCTCTCTCTCTCTCTCTCTCTCTTTCTCTCTCTTAAGTATCTGCGCTGAACAGTTTTCGAACAAAGATTTTCAAGCAAATCCAATTAAATTTATTCAATACGCCTACCCTGCAAGATCATAACTTCAGAGAAAGGGAAAAAATCAAAGCAGTCGATCAAGAAAATTATATATACACATGTTGTGCAAGAAGAACTAAAATGCAGATATAACGAAGATGACAATTTTAGTCTAAACATGCGGTGTTTTGTTGCCCTTGTCTTCCTACCGGGTTGATGATGTAGATGGATATGAACAACTGTCAATTTCACTGTCAATTTTTATCCTATTTTGAAAATAATTAAATAATTATATAGGACTACCTAGAGAAAGAGAACGGAGGAGGCGACGCCTTGAACCGTCATTTCCATTACCTATATGGAATGTTTGGGATCGATGTATGGCGGGGGTTGTTCGTACTAGAAATAGTTTAGAAGCCTACCATAGCGCACTGAAAGACGCAGTGGATATTAGTCATCCCAATATTCGGAAACTTATTGATGTGATTAAATGTGAAGAAAGGTTTGCCAGTACTAAATTGCAGAAGTTTATGCAAGGAGAAGAAAGATAAAATACAGAGATATGAACCTGCGTATAAAAAATGTCATGGAAAAATATGATCCAAGCCAAAAAATTATTTTTCTAAAAGCAATTGCACACAATCTTAAATTTTAAGAAAAAATAAATATGTAATACAGCCAACCTTAAAATAAACGTTTTTTAATTGAGATGTTGGTTTTTCCATTTTGCCTATGATCTCGATGAATTGACTGACAACAAATTGACCGGGGGACAAATTGACCAACGATGAATTGACTGCGGAGAATTAAACGACGACAAATTGCCGTCGACGAATTGAGCGGACACCCGAGGATTAACGGTGGGCAGAGGCGACGACAAGACACTGGATAAAGACAGTATATACACGTGTGCACACAAGTCCATAACACCTCCGCAGTTTTAAATACGATTATGAGACGCTGCACCTTGGTGGCTTACGTATTCAAGCTTTCTTTTGTGTGCAGCCATATATTTGCAAGTTTCTTCGAACCTGAATTCCCACTGGACAATAACTGCGTCACAGTAGATGCCAAGAAAGCTTGCCATTTCTCAAATTTATTACTCAAGTTTTAAGACTTAAGTTCTTATTTTTATTCTCAGCTTATTTTTCGTTTCCATTACCGATCCTTGTCATGCAGCATCTATCAATAAAAATATCTGAAACTGAAAATATCTGTTACGCCAATGTTTTAACAATTCTTTTGAATACTTCCTATGTTCTTTTAATGGTGCCTACGAGTATGTCTGAATATGTATCAAAGTGTGTTTGTAGATGTTCGTGTATGCGAGGTCGCGTGCTCTTTCCTAATATAAATGTTTCACCAAGGAATGATGTATTTTGAATGTTATGTAGTTAAATTTGTCCCTATGTACTAGAATACTGGTAATTTTTTTTTTATTTTTTATATTTTTTGTAAATCAATAATGACGTGACATGAAACCGGAAACACAATTTATAGAAAAATGTATAACAACAGAAAATCTAGGCCATAACAGAAAACAATAATAGAACAACAGACGACATAAGAATAAGCAAAACAATAAACAACTGGATCAGTGTCGGTAAATGTAGTGACAAAAGGGAACAACGACAATATCAATAACATTAACAATAATAGCAACAATAACAATATCAGCAACAACAACAACGACGACGACGATGAAATAAAAAAGAAATTATGGCAACATCGATGTCAATGATGAGAGAGACATAAACAATGGCGATTAATAACAATAAAATAACAAGATCACTCAGAGAGCGCAAACCTGCGACAGGGCAACACCAACGTCCTCTCAACGATTAGCCGGAGATGATTTTTAAAATGAGAATATCGGAAATAAACTCAACTGCTCTCACAAACGAGAATACTAAAAATGAATCCGACCGCTCTCAAAAATTAAGTAAAAAAAACGGAAAAAATAATCTAGAATCATTGCCCGGCACCAGATCGATCGAAAAATCTAATCAGTTCATGCCAGTCACGAGGCCAAACATCCCTGAAAGTTTCATCCGAATCCATCCAGCTGTTCTTGAGATATCTTGTCCACAGACAAACTAACAAACACGACAGAAAACAATACCTCCGCCTTCGATAAGGCGGCGGTAATAATAACGGCTTCTAATTTAGGCAGAAGGCCAGGTGAGAGGGTAAGAAGATACGATGGACTTCAGTATTTTACTGGTATTCTATTTTATTGACTTAGGGAGGGACGAATGGTAAAGATGACTCGCGCGGAATTTGAACCGAGACCGCAAAGAATAAGCCTACTCGCAAAGCACTGCGTCCGGTGCTCTACCGGCCTCCCCAGCTCTTCCGCTGTACAAAATGATAACGGATTCGAATTCTGTTACAAGGCCAGCAATTTGGGGGCAGATGGGAAGTCGATTACATCGGTTCTGATACTTATTTTATCGACCCCAAAAGGATGAATGATAAATTCGACCTCGAAACCTAGAACGTAAAAACGGACGAAACGCCGCTCAGTATTTCTCCCGGGGTGCGAACGCTTCTACCAGTTCGTCGCCTTGCTTTACAAAATAATCATAAGAGTGAGAAACTACAATCACAACAATAACAACAACAAAAAAACAGTGAAGGCGAACTCAGTAATAGGAACCTGTAATTGGTTGCTTAATCTGCCAAAAATAGCAGCCAAATCTTCTAATTACAACACACTCTGCTGTCTTAAATATTATAGGCATCATACGCAAGCGAATGTGACTTGGTACTATGTACCATGCTTTCGCTAAACGTTTAAGGTGCTTGTGTAGCTTGAAGCAGAAAGAGACACTCTCTCTGAATCTCTCTGGATATCCTGCTGGGTATATCCAAGACCCAGCAGGATATCCAAGTTGAGACAGCTTGAAGAAGAAAAAGAAAAAGAAAAGGATAAAGAGGAAGAGGAAGAAGGAAAAGAAAACAATTGCTGGCCTTGTGCCAAAATTCGAAATCATCATCATCTTCATCATCATCGTCATCATCGTCATCATCGTCAGCATCATCATCATCATCATTATTAAGGCGGCGAGCTGGCAGAATCGTTAGCACGCCGGGCAAAATGCTAAGCGGCATTTCGTCCGTTTTTACGGTCTGAGTATAAATTCAGCCGAGGTCAACTGTGCGTTACATCCTTTCGGGGTCGATAAATTAAGTGACAGTTACGCACTGGGGTCGATGTAATCAACTGCTCCCCTCCCACAAAATTTCAGGCCTCGTGCCTATAGTAGAAAGGATTATTATTATTATTTTATGTTTGACTTTTGTTTTGCATTTGTACAAGTTGGATCCAAGTCTCACCCAGAGACCTCAAGAGACAACAAGTTAGAAGTTCATGTAGGTGTTATGCCTAGGGTACCATATATTTGGATTTGTACAGTTTTGTTCTAGTGAATATTTAAGAAACCATAAGAAAATTATGTTTGCTTTAAAATTTGAGATCACATAGACAGTATTTTACGTAGGATATGGGCAGTTCCCATGAGCACTATCTTTTGAACTTCAGCCATTTTGGTGTTTCCTGGTATCTGAGCTAGGTAGTAATCAGCCCGT
>NW_026306861.1:0-3000 GCF_001194135.2 Octopus bimaculoides | reverse complement strand
TATATTTGTAAAAATAGAGATAAATTTCAATGAGTATTACTTACTCGGATATAGTCCAACCCTTTGTCAGCTATTTTTTGTATATGGTGTTTGGGTTTGGGGATGGTCTGTATTTTGATGTAACACGTGTGTTTACGATCGCTGTTCGGGTAGTGGAGGTATCAAGTTAAAATACATCATTATATTTGGAAAAATAGGAATAAATTTCAATGAGTATTACTTACTCGGGTATAGTCCAACCCTTTGTCAGCTATATTTGGGCTCCATGGAATGTCTTTATTTCCGATGTTTTTGGATAAGTTTCGGAGCAGTGATTTATCGTACTCACATGTTAAACTTCCCCATTTGTGCAGCTCGTTAAACTTCCCCATTTGTGCAGCTGTTAAACTTCCCCATTATTATTATTATTATTATTTCTCATTATCACGGGTTTTGTTGGATTCATGCGTGCGTAGCGGGCTTGTTATCTGCAGCCTACGGTACCCTGCTGTCCATTCTTTTCAGCTATCAAATACAAACCTGATTATTCTGGCCGTGCCAAGGAGACAAGACTTTTGCAACAGTTCTACTGGGCAGACCTATTCCAATTTCCTTTATATTCCCCTTGATGCCTTCTGATACTCTTCCCAAGGACCCAACAACAATAATTGGCACTATCTTCGCCTTCTTCATTTTCCATAGCCGGGATATTTCGTATTTAAGAGGGTTGTATTTATCTATGTTTTTACCCTCCTTCTTGCCTATTTGTGGGTGAAAGGGGCATGCAGCATCAATTATATTGCATTTGTGGTGCATCTTGTCCATCACCACTAGGTCTGGCCTGATACGCTCTAGCACCTGATTTATTTTGGATTGGGAAATCCCAGAGGATTATGCTAGTCTCCGACTCCATCGCACGCTGCGGTTTGTGCTCATACATCTTGTATCTCTCTAGCTCCCACTTTTCGCACGGTTTCCAATGTAGCACTTTCGCTACCTGGTTGTGTCGCTACAACTTGTAGTGGTTTTGGGCAAGTCTAGAGCATTCGTGATTCTTCTTCTTCTTCTTCTTCTTCTTCTTCTTCTTCTTCTTCTTCTTCTTCTTCTTCTTCTTCTTCTTCTCATTATTATTATTATTATTATTATTATTATTATTATTATTATTATTATTATTATTATTATTATTAAATTTCAGGAAAGGAAACTGGAAGATAATTCTTTATAAATTATATATATAAATGAAGTATGAATGTCTCTGTCTGATAATATTAAATCAATACAGAATTTTATCAAGAACAATTTATCTAGTTTTATTAAATAAATAAATTCTAGCGACAAAATACAAAACGAAAAGGTAATTTGCAATTGAGTTTATACTGGTATAACATATAGCGTTAAATGAAAATGGTATTGCAGAGACGAAGATAGTAGTGGTGATATAAACTCTACCATTTATAGTAATAGATATAAGCTGTATATAGTGGGATATCACAAGTGATATCTTTACAAATGTTCTATAGATATTAGAGTCAACATTGACTGTCAGGACATTTCATTATATGTACACAGTAATTAAAAGTGAGATAGCGTAAAAGAAATGGGGGTAATGGGATGGGGAGGTGAACTCGTAGTGAATGGGTTTTAAAATATGTATGTGTTGATAATGGGAAAGTTGTAGAAGGGAACTGGAAATGGGGATTATTGGGGTAAGGTAATTATAGCAATGTATTGTTTAAAAAAAAGAAAAAATTCATCGAGGGTAAGATTATATTTAAGTTCTTCTGGGTGAATTTGGTAGGTGAAAACTATGTGGAAGCACGTCCTATATATGTATATGTATATGTGCATAAACTTCCTGTCCGCAGAAGCCATGATAGATCGTTCACCAAAGACCATTCAAATTTTTTTCTCCGTGTTTTTCTCCTTGTTTTCTCCGTATTCTTTCTGTTGAAGAGCGTAGCTCGAAACGTTAAAGACTTTCTGTATTCCCGAGCGTCAAACTAATACATCCTTTTGTTGTTTACACCACCTGTCCTCGTCTGTTGTTTTTTTCGTACATTCTCCCATATATATATATGTGTGTGTGTGTGTGTGTGTGTGTGTGTGTGTGTGTGTGTGCGTATGTATGTATGTGTATTATATATATATATATATATATATATATATATACACATACACACGTTATTATGTATAGCTGTATCTGCTTGGAAACCCATCGTTCTCTCCCCTTCGCCGTTCTCTATCTATCACTCTCTCTCCCTCACTCTGCCTCTTTTGTTCTCTCGTGGCTCCTATGTAGCCATCGGCCATCTTTCTATTTTTCCTAACTTGTGTTTTTTCCCTTCTGATTCAGCTCAACGAATCAGACCCATTTTTGTCTGTCTCCTGTCCAAGCTTGCTTCTGCGCATTCGTCACCTCACATCGTTTAGGCTTTGCAGCCCTTCCTGTTTGTTTTCACTGTCCTGGTTTTGTTAGCAATTTTGACTCTCCGCAAACCTCAAATTTTATTTAATTTGCTTTGCGGGAGCTACTGTTTTATCGAAGGCTATCTTGTCGTGAATTGCTCGAAATACAGAATAGAAAACCAGCCAACAACTAATGAAAGGTCGTTCGTTGTGCTGCTTATCTTGTTTGCCATTTGTTTCTTTCGTTGTTTGCAAAAAAAAGAAAATTAAAAAATTCATATTCCATGTATTCGTATCTCGTATCTCATGTTTTCGTATTTTATGATGTTTACGTTCCGTGACGTCCTGTACCCACATATGCATATGTATATACGTATAGATGTAAGTATGTACATATACGTATGTATATATGCATATATAGATACAGATATATATATATATATATATATATATACACATACCGTTATATACATGTGTATATGTAAATTTGTATATTATATACATATATATACATATACATACAAATACACACACTTATATATTAACATATACATTCATACGTATATTTACATATGTATTCATATAATGCATATATGTATACATATATGTATATAT
>NW_026306860.1:0-231 GCF_001194135.2 Octopus bimaculoides | reverse complement strand
TATATATATATATATATATACATATATATATATACACATGTATATGGATACATACATAGATAAATCGATAGATAGATAGAAGGATAGAAATTTAGATAGATATAAATATACATACACACAGATGCACAAATATTTATTGAAAAATAGATGAAAATATACACGTGGGCTACAGTTTTTTAATGCATTATTATGATCGGCCATTATTATGATTGACCGTTGACTGAACACTAT
>NW_026306859.1:0-335 GCF_001194135.2 Octopus bimaculoides | reverse complement strand
CCTGCACAGGAGCCAGTCCAGCAGTACTGGCAATGACCTCGCTTGAATGTCTTTTCACATGCCATGGGCACAAGTGCCAGGAAGGCGACGTTGGTAACGGTCACACTCAAATGGTACTATTTACGTGCCACCGGCATGGAAGCCAGACAGCTGGTGCTCTGGCAATGATCATGCTCGGACGGTTCTCTTAGTGATCTACTGGTACAGGTGCCATCACGATTTCACTTTCGCTTGCCCCAACAGGTCTTCGCAAGCTGAGTTTAGTGTTGAATGAAGAGATGTCTGAATAAAAAATTACAATAAAAAGAACAAACATTGTGTGTGTGTGTGCATGT
>NW_026306858.1:0-368 GCF_001194135.2 Octopus bimaculoides | reverse complement strand
TGTGTGTGTGTGTGTATCTTTCGTACGAGGATAACATTTTATAGACCAGTTTATTTTCGATTCTCTTGCTCATTGAAACAGCCAAATTGTGGTAACGGTGCAATAGAAATATGCCGTTCGCCAATATTGATATTAAGTGATACGGACGCAATATTGGCATATTCACACATACAGCTGCGACGTTTAGGTTTATTTATAATAGTCATAATAATTTGGCAACCAAGTGTGTCTACACTTCTAAATACTACTGTAAATGACACTGCTCAATGTGTATGTATGAGTGTGTGTGAGCGTCTGTGTGTTTCTGCGTATGTATTCATTTTACTATCAATTATTTCTTAGTTATGCAATCATTTTTATACCATCAA
>NW_026306857.1:0-369 GCF_001194135.2 Octopus bimaculoides | reverse complement strand
ACAAATGATCACATTATGTAGTGTATGAATGTGTGTGCGCTTGAATCTTATTAGAACAATTGTGTATGTGTATGATTGTAATATTTATAATATAGCTATATGTATGAGAACAAGTGTGTGTATATGTGTGAAAATATTTGTATGCATGTATGTGTATGCGTGTGCATGTCTATATACATTACTGTGTGGTGCTATATATTTTAGGCATGTATGTTTCTATGCATGTCAGTGTGGATAGACATGTGTGTCAGTGTATCTGTGTATGCATTACAGTATGGTTCTGTATTATCTTTATGTATATGTGTGCATGTCTATATACATATATAAATACATAAATATATACATATATGCATGCACACACACACACAC
>NW_026306856.1:16647-17296 GCF_001194135.2 Octopus bimaculoides | reverse complement strand
ACACACACATAAATACATACACACATATATACATACTCACAGGCATATATATATCTCTTTTACATTATTTATAGTAAACATACATATAGGCTCATATACTTCATCCATGTTTTAGTTCGTAGAGCTTTGTCTGAGCAAGAAATAGAATCAGAAACGAACCTGGCGTAGAAGAAGTGGGTGTATTTTCTATGGCAGACGACAGCATCGATGGAATGATTAGGCTAGAAAACTGCAATGTGTGTCCCGCCAAAGTTATAGGACCGGTAGAGACATACCAATGGCCCTCCTTTGTTCTTAGGAAAGCCAAGTAAGTTAAGCTAACCTTGTTTATTTCTTTTACAGGATGTTTTTTTTTGGGGGGGGGGTTTCTCTTCCCCCCCCCCCCACTGTAATGGAGGTGAAAGACATTCTCTTAGTTTTACATGTGTTTAGGAAAATAAGAGTTGTTATGGCTATAATGTATTTATTTCATGTTAATGTTTCACTGATAAATGTTAATGGGGCATTGGACTTACATGTGGGGGGGAATTTTCCACCCAAAAAATCGTTCTTGGTTCGTTGTGTAAATAAATAAAGTTTGTTTTGAACTGCATTTAATGTCTTACCTACAAAAGCCCTTCAGATGATACTCTTTTACTTGTTTCACTCA
>NW_026306856.1:12477-14742 GCF_001194135.2 Octopus bimaculoides | reverse complement strand
ACATATATATACATACATATATATACATATATACGACGGGCTTCTTTCAGTTTCCGTCTACCAAATCCACTCACAAGGCTTTGGTCGGCCCGAGGCTATAGTAGAAGACACTTGCCCAAGGTGCCACGCAGTGGGACTGAACCCGGGACCATGTGGTTGGTAAGCAAGCTACTTACCACACAGCCACATATATATATACATATAAACTTACCACAGATATTATCGTCATCATCATCAACATCATCATCGTCATCATCATCATTGTCATCATCGTCGTCGTCGTCGTCATCATCATCATCATCGTCGTCACTGTCATCCTCATGATGTAGAGGAGGTACAAGGTTACCTGGCTGGAGAGAAAGAGAGAGAGAGAGAGATAAGGAATGAAGACAGAAACAGGTGTGGTGCCACAAAGGAAATACGTGGTTACCCAACCTGAGGGAAATGCAGGAGAAGGAGAGAGAGAGAGAGAGAGAGAGAGAGTGGAAGAGAGCAGGAGAGAGGTGGGAGCAAAGTGTGTGCATGTATGTATAATGAAGTTGTGTGTGTATATATATATATATATATATATATATATATATATGTTTCTGTTGTTTCTATTTACAGATCTTTTTGCCCCAGCTGGGTCTTGAGAAACAAGAGAAAGTATGTTCCACCTGTTATCCAGTGGCAGATTTAGTGGCCAAGGCACGGTCGTCCAGCATCGTAAGTTCAAACCCTGCTTATGGAATTTTTATAATGGGGGACCTGGTAGAGTCTTTTTATTCTTTTCGTTTGCTTATGTCATTTGTTAGACAACAGCCATGCTGGAGCACAACCTTGAAGGGTTTTAGTTGAATGAAACAACTCCCAATACATTTTTCTGGGAACGAATTACAATTTATAACATTACTACTATGGGAAATTATTGCTCTGCTTTACGAATTTTCACTTTACAAGCAATCTCTGGGAACAAGTTAACTTGTATATCGAGGTATTTCCCTTACATATAAACATAGTTTTTATCATAAATAATCTTTGGCATTCTTTTTCTTTTGCACAAAATATTCTTTACATTCTATGCAGGAGTGGTTCCAGGTTCAGTCCCACTGCGTGGAACTTTGGGCAAGTGTCTTCTACTATAGCCTCGGGCTGACCAAAGCCTTGTGAGTGGATTTGGTAGACGGAAACTGAAAGAAATCCGTCGTATTCCAAGCGGGATCACTGCCAGAGCAGCGGTCTCGCTCCAGTGCTGGTGGCATGTGAAAAACACCATTTGAGTGTGGCCGTTGCCAGTACCGCCTGACTGGCCCTCATGCCGGTGGCACATAAAAAGCACCCACTACACTCTGGGAGTGGTTGGCGTGCTTGTGTGTGTGCGTGTGTGTTTGCCCAAGGTGCCACGCAGTGGGACTGAACCCGGGACCATGTGGTTGGTAAGCAAGCTACTTACCACACAGCCACATATATATACATATATACGACGGGCTTCTTTCAGTTTCCATCTACCAAATCCACTCACAAGGCTTTGGTCGGCTTGAGGCTATAGCAGAAGACACTTGCCCAAGGTGCCACGCAGTGGGACTGAACCCGGAACCATGTGGATGTTGTGGTGCTAAGTGCATGAGAGATTATGATGGTGATGGCAGTGGTGGTGGTGGTGTTAATGGTAGTGGCTGTAGTATGAGGGGTGGTGGTGTGACTGGTGATATGGATGGTAGTGATAACAGTGGTGGTGGTAGTAGTAGTAGTAGTAGCAGTAGTGGTGCTTGCAATGTTATTGATGATGATAATACTACTGTTAATGTTCATGATGATGATGGAATTGCTCATGGTGATGATGATGATGATGATGATGATTCCCCCATTTTCTTTTGTTCCAGAACTTCCGGATTGTTGCTGCGAAACAATTGGCGGAATTCTCCAGAGACACAGCAATGGTGCCAAAGGTGGGGGCCAACTTTTTATTTTTCATTTTTTGTTAGATGGATGGAAGGATAAATAGATTGAGATGGACAGCTGGATAGATAAGTAAATAAATAGATAAGTGTCTGTCTATGCCTGTATATTTGAGTGTGTTTGTGTGTGTGTGTGTGTGTGTGTATTGTCACCTTAACTGATCTAATTATCTTATGTGTGTGTTGTCTCTTCTATTGAAAGGTCGTCGAAGTCGGAGGAGTGCAAGCCCTAGTTGCATTGGCGACGGTCGATGAAGCAGAAATCCAGGTCAGATTTGTTCCACTTCATTTCACATGAAATACATTCTCTCATCCGTGACAATTCTCA
>NW_026306856.1:11026-11895 GCF_001194135.2 Octopus bimaculoides | reverse complement strand
AGTCCCACTGCGTGGCACCTTGGGCAAGTGTTTTCTACTATAGCCTTGGGCCGACTAAAGCCTTGTGAGTGGATTTGGTAGATGGAAACTGAAAGAAGCCTGTCGTATATATGTATATATATATATATAATATGTTTGTGTGTCTGTGTTTGTCCCCCCACCATCGCTTGACAACTGATGGTGGTGTGTTTACATTCCTGTCACTTAGCGGTTCAGCAAAAAGAGACGGATAGAATAAGGCTTACAAAGAATAATTCCTGGGGGCTGATTTTCTTGACTAAAAAGGCGGTGCTCCAGCATGGCCGCAGTCAAATGACTGAAATAAGTAAAAGAGTAAAAGAGGTGGTGGGCTGGCAGAATCGGTAGCATGCTGGATGAAATGCTTAGAGGTATTTCACACATCGCTACGTTCTGAGTTCAAATTCCGTTGAGGTCGACTTTGCCTTTTTATCCTTTCAGGGTCAATAAAACAAGTACCAGTTGCGTACTGGGGTCAATGTAATCGACTCATCCCCTCCCCCAAAATTGCTCCAATCCAGTGTGAGGTTTGGCTGGTCATTAAGGCATTGACAGTGACAATAGGGGACGGGACAATAGGGGACGGGTCTGTTTGTTCAGAGTTGACTTTTTGACCCAACACTGTTTCTTTGTTGTTCGAATGGATATATTTATTATTATTATTATTATTATTATTATTATTATTATTATTATAAACATGCTTTTATTGTCTTTTTACCAATTCCCACAGTATCTTGGAGAAGTCTTCAAAATATGGTAATATCTCAGCAGATGGCATCAGTGCTATTCATATATTCTGTAAAACACCAGGATTAATAACAAAAGGTAAGTCAAGTTTTAACCCCCCCCCC
>NW_026306856.1:9413-10619 GCF_001194135.2 Octopus bimaculoides | reverse complement strand
GATGGCACCTGTGCCCAGCGTCACCTTTCTGGCACTTGTGCCCACGGCATGTGTAAGGACTTTCGAGCGAGATCGTTGCCAGTGCCCCTGGACTGGCTCTTGTGCGGGTGGCACATAAAATACACCATTCAAGCGTGGCCGTTGCCAGCACCGCCTGACTGGCCTTCGTGCCGATGACACGTAAAAGCACCCACTACACTCTCGGAGTGGTTGGCGTTAGGAAGGGCATCCAGCTGTAGAAACTCTGCCAAATTAGATTGGAGCCTGGTGTAGCCATCTGGTTTCACCAGTCCTCAGTCAAATCATCCAACTCATGCTAGCATGGAAAGTGGACGTTAAACGATGATGATGATGTGTGTGTGTGTTAATGTAATTGAAACAGTTGTGGGATTTTTAAGGTGAGATCTAAAATATAGGATCTAGTGTTGGGACGGTTCTGTGACACATACACTCCATCTTAATATTTCTCTGTTATTCATACGTTTCTCTTCATGTTTTCTTTTCCCATCTCTTTATGAATAACCACAGTCCTGCAAGACGGCGCCTTACTTCCGGTCCTCAATCTCTGCCATGCAGGGGGCGCTGTCTCACTGGTAGCCATGAAGACACTGTGTATTATAGCGAAGGACAAAGAAACTCACAGTATCATTGTCGACAGTCAGAGGGTTCAAGCCCTACCTCAGATTTTCTTATTCCTAAATTCTACCGAACCTCAGGTCAGTATCTGTAGAATTCATTTTTCTGTGTAATGTTTCTTTGATTTTAGATATGTGTGTATATATGTATGTATAGATATATGTATGTATGCATGTGTATATGTATATATGTGTATATATTTGTATTTTAATGTATATGTAAATATATATATATAAGTGGAGGCGCAATGACCCAGTGGTTAGGGCAGCGGACTCGCGGTCATAGGATCGCACTTTCGATTCCCAGACCGGGCGTTGTGAGTGTTTATTGAGCGAAAACACCTAAAAGCTCCACGAGGCTCTGGCAGGGGATGGTGGCGAACCCTGCTGTACTCTTCCACCACAACTTTCTCTCACTCTTACTTCCTGTTGCTGTTGTGCCTGTAATTCAAAGGGTCAGCCTCGTCACACTGTGTCACGCCGAATATCCCCGAGAACTACGTTAAGGGTACACGTGTCTGTGGAGTGCTCAGCCACTTGCACGTTAATTTCATGAGCAAGCTGTTCTGTT
>NW_026306856.1:7051-8735 GCF_001194135.2 Octopus bimaculoides | reverse complement strand
CCTCCTTCTCTAACCCAACAACACCAGTAACAACAACCGTCACTATATTATTCTCTCTCTCCCCCCCTCCTTCCTCACCCCCTATCCCCCACGCACCACTCACCCCACCGCCCCGTCCACACACATTTCTCACCTGTTCTCTCGCCCCTCGTTACTTCCAGATGCAATCTGCTGCTGTGAAAATACTCACCTTCATATCCGCGAGCAACAACTGGTGCCGACACCAACTCATCCAGGTAACATGGCTTCACAGCATCCACTCCTTCTCTGTCTTCATTTCGTTGTTTCTTGTCTCAAAATTATTGCCTTTATGAGTTGGCTTAAGGGCTTAGTGGTTAGGGGGCATTCGGCTCATGACTGTAAGGTCGTGAGTTCAATTCCCGGTGACGCATTATTTCTTGCTCTGCCTCTCCCCTCGGCTGGCAAAAAGGAGCCAGCCTTATCACATTCTGTGTCACGCTGAATCTCCTTGAGAACTACACAAAGGTTAAGCGGGTCTATGGAGTACTCAGCCACTTGCATGTTAATTTCACGAGCAGGCTGTTCCAGTGATCAGATCAACTGAAACCCTTGTCATCTAAGCTAACGTAGTGCCAGTTAAGGGTTCGTGGTAGGGAGTCATCATTGGCCCCTATTTCTGCCACAACAAACACCTAGGTTTCGCCATCACTGAATCTTTTTTTTTTGTAGATTACTCGTCTCCAATGCTGCATCTTCAGCCCTCAACAAAACTTAATCCCTATATAATACTCAAGAGAGATCCACAATTGCCTACTGCTTCCCAACATTTTGCATGGGGCCATTGACTACCAGCCCCTTAACTGTCAGCCCTTAACAGTCAGCCCCTCAACTGTCAGCCCCTCGACTGTTAGCCCTTAATTGTCAGCCCCTTGACTGCCAGTCCCTCAACTGTCAGCCCCTTGACTGTAGCCCCCTAAGTGCTTAGCAGCAGCATTTCTTCCGTCTTTATGTTTTGAGTTCAAATCCTGCCGAGGTCAACTTTACCTTTCATCCCATCCAGGGTCAATAAAACAAGTACCAGTTGAACATATAATCACCTCATCCCCTCCCCTAAACTTGCTGGCCTTGTGCCAATATTTGAAACCATTATTATAATTCCCCTCTTTTTTGTTTGTTTCAGTTTTTGGATTTTTCTTTTATTAATTTTTCCCTTTGTTGCTATTTTTCTTTCTCGTTAATTAACTTCTTATCATTATCATTACTGTTGTTGTTGTCGTTGTTATTGTTGTCTTCTTTCAGAAAGACATGGCATGCGGGCAGAACATCAATTCCCTGCTAAAGGGCAGCGCTTGGCAACAGGAAGTTTTGACCATGGCCACCTCTTTGGTAGCAAATCTGGCCGTTTGTTCGTCAGACACGGTTCGTACCAGACTGTTGTTGTTGTTGTTGTTGTTGTTGTTTCCATGGTTGCCATTATCACAGATAAACTAACTGAAACCAGTGCAGATGAAAATATTGTATATATATATATTTATATATATATTATATTTATTATATTATATTTATCTTATGATATTTACTTTACTTTATATTATACTCATTTATTGTGCTTTTAATTATTAATTTTTCTATATGTGATGGATTTTCATCGATGAGTTCTTGAAACTTGGTTCTTTTCCCTAAAACTATATAGTTTATATATATTTTATATATATATATATAT
>NW_026306856.1:5373-6160 GCF_001194135.2 Octopus bimaculoides | reverse complement strand
GGTGGTGGTGGTGGTGGTTGTGGTACTGGTAGTGGTTGGGGTGGTGATTTTGTTGTTGGTGGTAGTAGTGGTGGTGGTAACTGGTTGTTGTAGTGATAGTGGTGGTGGCACTGATCGAGGTGTTGGCGGTGGTTGTGGTGATTGCAATGGTAGAGGTGAGAGTGGTGGCAATGATTGTGGCGGGGGTTGTGGTGTTGGTAGGGTGGTGGTGATTATAGCAATGCATGCTACATTTGTTGTTCTTGCTGTTGTCGTTGTCTTTGTCGATATCACCTTCACCATCATCACACATTAATTCCACCTCTTCCTTCTCCTCGTCTTCCTCCTCTCCTACCCCCTCTCTCTCTCTCTCCCTTTTTTCTCTTCCTCTTCTCATCCGTCCCTTCTGTCTTCACAGGTCTGTCTCTCCAACCTACAAAAGACCCTTTGTTCCTTGCTCCACCGTGACGACCTTGACACTGAGACCCTTCTAAACATTCAACGAGGAATCGCCAATTTTTCCAAATTCAAACTGAACACACCCACATTGGTAAGTTCGGCTTTTTTGTTGTCTATTTAGTAGAATTCTGCTTTTTTTATTTTTGGGAATTTTCAGAAAATATTCACAAATTTCTGTTCTACACATGAATTATGAAAAAATTAAGAAAAAAAAGCTAAAAAAAATTATGAAAAAATTAAGAAAAAAAAATTATGAAAAAATTATGAAAAAAATTATGAAAAAAAAACCCTCAAAAAACAAATTGTTTTGTGTGATTTAAGGGGTATTTAGCTGTTGTTTTTAGCACAT
>NW_026306856.1:3547-4615 GCF_001194135.2 Octopus bimaculoides | reverse complement strand
CCCTCAAAAAACAAATTGTTTTGTGTGATTTAAGGGGTATTTAGCTGTTGTTTTTAGCACATCTCACAACGACTTGATAGCTTCTCCATGTGAATAAAATTATTTTGGAATTCTGTTTTAAGTATCCCTTCTAACCCCTCGTAAATTTTTTTATTTTCTGGAATCTTCAGAGAATTTCTCCAAATTTCTGTTCTACACTTGGGAATTCATACAATTATGAAAAAAAAAATTCCTCAAAAAACAAATTTTGTGTGATTTAAGGGGTATTTAGCTATTATTTTTAGCACATCTCACAACCACCTCATACTCTCCTTGTTTGTCAGTCTGAATAGAATAGTATCTATGGACGTCGGGATTATCATCTTCATCTTCATGGATTCGTGGGCTGCTTCAAGCAGAATACCACAACAATTCTATTGAGACCAAGGAAGGTATCAAGTAGTAATGAGATGTGCTAAAAATAACAGCTAAATACCCCGCAAGTCACACAAACGAATGCTCCTGTAATTGTCTGTAGCTGCATAGTTGAATGATCAGTCTTGCAAGAGTAACCTCCCTTTAACTAAGTTTCTGTGTCACGAGAGGTAATTCGTAATTATTCAAGAAGCTTAGCGTTTCTCTTGGAAGTTTCGAGAATGTCTAATGTTCCATTACTAAAAACAGCTTGCTAACCCTGCACTTTGCTTCTTAGGCAATTAGACTTAGAGTCATTTACGTCATTGCTGTGTCCATCTATTTCTCTATGCCACATGACTGAAAACCACCACTTAGCTGTTATTTCTCGATTTTCTATTTCTGAACGTTCTTGCATAGATTACTTCATTCAACTCGATTCTATATTTTGATTCTATGTATCATCGTCGAGTGGCTGTGTGGCAAGTAGCTTGCTTACCAACCACATGGTTCCGGGTTCAGTCCCACTGCGTGGCACCTTGGGCAAGTGTCTTCTACTATAGCCTCAGGCCGACCAAAGCCTTGTGAGTGGATTTGGTAGACGGAAACTGAAAGATGCCCGTCGTATATATGTATATATATATGTGTGTGTGTGTGTATATATATATATATATA
>NW_026306856.1:1466-2843 GCF_001194135.2 Octopus bimaculoides | reverse complement strand
CGTCGAGTGGCTGTGTGGCAAGTAGCTTGCTTACCAACCACATGGTTCCGGGTTCAGTCCCACTGCGTGGCACCTTGGGCAAGTGTCTTTTACTATAAACTCGGGCCGGCCAAAGCCTTGTGAGTGGATTTGGTAGACAGAAACTGAAAGAAGCCTGTCGTATATATGTATGTGTATATATATATGTGTGTTTGTGTAGATGTTTGTGTGTCTGTGTTTGTCCCCCCAACATCGCTTGACAACCGATGCTGGTGTGTTTATGTCCCCGTAACTTAGCTGTTCGGCAAAAGAGACCGATAGAACAAGTACTAGGCTTCCAAAGAAATAAGTCCTGGGGTCGATTTGCTCGACTAAACGGCGGTGCTCCAGCATGGCCGCAGTCAAAAGACTGAAACAAGTAAAAGAGTAAAAAGAATATATGTATACACACACACACACACACACAAGCACATAAATGTGTGTGTGTTTGTATAGGAATACGTTGTTCTTTCTGTGTCTCTCTAATTCTCCATTGTATACACATGATTTTCTTTTATTTTGTTTTTTTTATTTTATTGTTTTTCTGATGTTGCTGATGATGATAATGATGATGATGATGATGACAATAAATAACTATGATGGTAATGTTGCTTGCTACTGATGCTGGTGCCGTTGGCAATGCTGATGATGATGATGATGATGATGGTCATGATGATGACGACGATGATGATGATGATGACAATCGTGGTGATGGTGATGATGATGATGATGATGGTCATGATGATGACAACGATGATGATGTTGATGATAATGGTGATGACGACGACAATGATGATGATGATGATGGTGATGACAACACTAATGACAATCGTGGTGGTGGTGATGATGATGACGACAACGATGATGACGATGATAATGATGATGATGATGGTGATGGTTGCTAGATGCAATATCTCCCCGAAATCATCCGGAAGGGACTGATGTCGGAACACACGCAAATAAAACAGCAGACGATGCGAGCCATATCCTTCCTGCTAGCCTACATGCCCGAACAAACGACAGAACATTTACTGAGGTAAGACATTACGATAGCCATCTGTGTATCATACTCAAAGCAGATACATCACAGGAAGACAAATGAACTGCAGCACTCATCCATGAATAACATCTCTTTTGTCCGCACACACTGTGTTTAAAAGCACAAATATACCAGTAGCAGTGTGGAGGCGCAATGGCCCAGTGGTTAGGGCAGCGGACTTGCGGTCATAGGATCGTGGTTTTGATTCCCAGACCGGCCGTTGTGAGTGTTTATTGAGCGAAAAACACCTAAAAAGCTCCATGAGGCTCCGGCAGGGGATGGTGGCGAACCCTGCTGTACTCTTCCACCACAACTTTCTC
>NW_026306856.1:0-919 GCF_001194135.2 Octopus bimaculoides | reverse complement strand
ACTGAAAGAAGCCCGTCGTATATATGTATATATATGTATGTGTGTATGTGTTTGTGTGTCTGTGTTTGTCCCCGCCAACATCGCTTGACAACCGATGCTGGTGTGTTTATGTCCCCGTAACTTAGTGGTTCGGGAACAGAGACCGATAGAATAAGTACTAGGCTTCCAAAGAATAAGTCCCTGGGTCGATTTGCTCGACTAAAAGGCGGTGCTCCAGCATGGCCACAGTCAAATGACTGAAACAAGTAAAAGAGAGAGAAAGAGAAAGAGAGATAATTTCAAATGGTAATTACCAGATATGCTACCATTACTCCATCAAGTGCTTAAAATGCTTCTTTGGTTATTTTTTCGATTTGTTCCATTTATCCTTTCCATTTTTTTTTCTTTTTTTGTTTTCTACAGAGAAGGTGCTGGAGCGTATCTTATTGGTATATCATGCTTTGAGAAATTCTTTAAAATGATGAGCGAATTCTTCTCAAAGACATGTCCGGAGATTGGTGACATATCGATGTTCTAAGAATTGATGTTGTCTTTTGACAATTCTTCAACTGCCGTTGTTACTACTTCTATAGGACCAATCTGTGTCTTCCATAAATATATACATACATAAAGCAAAACATACAAATCTGCACATATACATATATACACACATGCATACAAACAAAAATACCCTGTTGTTGATGTTGAAATTTCAATGAAGGAGCCTTGAATCTAGTTTAGAAACTGGCCCTTTCTCTAATGGCTAGAAATTTTCAAATAAAAGTGGACAATGATATGCATACCTCTGAAGAGCGCAGTGTTACCTAATCGGACTGATACCTAACATTCCATTCAACTCCTAGTACGAAACCGATTGGTAAGATCGTCTGTAATGGATATATAATACTGTACACTTTGAATAATATATATATATATATAC
>NW_026306855.1:0-403 GCF_001194135.2 Octopus bimaculoides | reverse complement strand
TTGGATCCTCCTTGGGGTTTTCTACTTTTTGTTTGGTGGATTGGGGTTTCAGTTTTGGTTGTTTCATTTTTACATTTTCCTTCTTTATGCTTGTGCGCCGTTCTTCCTTTTCTTGTGGTGGGTACTGTTTTCCTCTGGTTATCCAATGGGGTGAGGGCTCCTTTCCTTTGTAGGACGACTGGCACAGAGGGGCTTCTAGTTGCTGCTTCCTTGGCTCCACTATCCTTTTCTGCCTGGTTGTTCATAGGGGTGGGTGATCCATTCTTTTGAGGAGCCACTGGATCAAAGAGACTTCCGGATGTTTTTTCCTTTTCATCTTCTCAATCCTTATCAGTCTTGCCACAATAGTGTTCGATTATGACATCTAGGGTACACATATATATATACATATATATATATATAT
>NW_026306854.1:0-224 GCF_001194135.2 Octopus bimaculoides | reverse complement strand
TATATATATATATATATATATATATATATATATACATGTATGTATGCATCCTTTAAGTTTGTTTACCGGTAACGCTTTCAAATATGCATATAAAAGCTTCTATTTTATTACGTCGACTACAGCCTAATGATACCAACTTGCAATAGCAGGTTTAAGGGTTTCTACCGAGTTGTGCGCATATAATGTAGGATAAATATATGGATTATTATTATTATTATTATTAT
>NW_026306853.1:0-247 GCF_001194135.2 Octopus bimaculoides | reverse complement strand
ATGTATGTATGTATGTATGTATGTATGTATGTATCTCTGTATGTCTGTCTGTCTCTCTCTCTCTATCTCTCTATCTATCTATGTATATATATATGGGAGTTTTGTGTGTTGGCCACTTATACATGTATGTATGTAAATATCTGTCTATATTATATATTGTATACATACACACACACACACACACACATATATATATTTATGTATTTATATATATATGTATGTGTGTGTGTATATATATATATATATA
>NW_026306852.1:0-324 GCF_001194135.2 Octopus bimaculoides | reverse complement strand
TCTTCTTCTTCTTCTTCTTCTTCTTCTTCTTCTTCTTCTTCTTCGTCCTGATTTATTTCCCTTTTTGACATCGTTGTTGTCTTTGTTGACGTTAATATTGTTGCTACTGTTGTTGTTGTTGTTGTTATTGTAGTGGTAGTAGTAGCAGCAGCAGCAGTCGTAGTAGTAGTAGTCGTTGCTGTTGTCAGTCATTCTATATCCTCTTCTTTTCCTTCTGTTTCATGGACTTTCTTGAATGTCACCAACACTACCACCACCACCACCACCACCACCACCACCTCCTCCTCCTCCTCCTCCTTCTTCTTCTTCCTTTTCTTCTTCTTC
>NW_026306851.1:0-200 GCF_001194135.2 Octopus bimaculoides | reverse complement strand
GATGCTTAGCACTTTTACTATGAATTTTCATAGGCTACGTTTGCAGTTTTTTTTGTTTTTTTTTTCTATAATAAAGTTTTCAGATATAACCCAATAAGTTTACCATTAATTCCATGAAATATCCACGGGTCCCGCTACTAAAGATGAAATTTGTAGTTGAGTAAAAGTTAGCTGACATGGAGGATTGGAAGTCAAGTGAA
>NW_026306850.1:0-364 GCF_001194135.2 Octopus bimaculoides | reverse complement strand
ATATATATATATATATGTATGTATGTGTGTGTATGTATGTATACATGTGTGTGTTTGTGCATCTGTGTATGTGGTTGTGTCTCTATCTGTTTGCTTCTGTGTCTATGTGCGTATGTGTATTTATATAAATATGTATGTATATGTGTGTGTATGTGTGTGTGTATGTGTGTGTGTATGTGTGTGTAGGCGTGTGTGTATGTGTGTGTAGGCGTGTGCGTATGTGTGCCCGTGTGCTTGAAATTATGCGTTTGTATGTAGAGGAACGTGTGTGAGAATTTATTTACATGAAAGCCTATATACATACACACATACGTGTATATAAATATATATATATATATATGTATGTATATGCATGTATATACAC
>NW_026306849.1:16318-17324 GCF_001194135.2 Octopus bimaculoides | reverse complement strand
CTCAATATATGTGTGTGTGTGTGTGTGTGTACGTACATTTATGCTTGTATATGCATGTATGTACGTGTGTATATATTTTTGTTCGTTTATATATCAGAGCAAAAGGTCTGGAAGCGTAGATACCTATTGATGTATCTTTAACATATGTAATCATGGAAAACAAATACGCTGTGGTGCTCTTAATAGGATTTCAATATTCTATCTTTGTTCAATTTCACTCCAGCTGATACTGTTCAATCTTGTCCATAACCATAAAAATATCTTGTTTCCTTTCGTTTTGCTAAGCCTGTTATAGCAATAGATCAACTGTCGCATACACATACGCATAGCAAGCATTAACATACGCTTGCATAAATTCACATCTTCACATAAAATGCAGGTGATTATGTGTCCAGAATTCTGATTGTAAGCATGTTTATGATATGTTAGTCCTAGTTTTCTTCATTGCGAACTTAATTCCCAATACGCAAGTTTTATTTTTTTTATGGAAATAGGAAGGGAAATATATAATAACCATTTGTCAATTACCTCGGTCTGAGCATTGATTGTTTTAGATGTTCACAAAGTTATCCATATTTATTTGCATGTCTACTGATGCCCTCACATACTTAATGAACGAATAAGGAATGGATTATGCCGAAAGGAACATATAATCATGCATTTATACATATATGCACACGAAGACATAAACATGAGCATCGCCTGAGGCAACTGTGCTTTCCGAGCCCGTTCGAAGCCCTCGGGTCGAAAATAGTAATAAACGATATATATATTCTTTTATTCTTTTATTCTTTTACTTGTTTCAGTCATTTGAATGCGGCCATGCTGGATCACCGCTTTTAGTCGAGCAAATCGACCCCAGGACTTATTCTTTCTAAGCCTAGCACTCATTCTATCGGTTCTTTTGCCGATCCGCTAACTTACGGGGACGCAAACAGCATCGGTTGTGAAGCGATGGTGGGGGAACAAACACACACACACACACACACATACACACACATATATA
>NW_026306849.1:11575-16111 GCF_001194135.2 Octopus bimaculoides | reverse complement strand
TTCCGTCTACTAAATCCACTCACAAAGCTTTTGTCGGCCCGAGGCTATAGCAGAAGACATTCGGTCAAGATGCCCCGCTGTAGGATTGAAACTGGAACCATGTGGTTCTTCTTCTCTTTCTTCTTCTTCTTCTTCTTTTTCTTCTTCTTCTTCTTTTTCTTTTTGTTCTTCTTCTTCTTATAATTATTATTATTATTATTATTATTATTATTATTATTATTATTATTATCATCATCATTATTAACCCCATGTACATAATGTATACGCTTTGTTTATTTTCCGGCTGCTGTACGTCCGTACATTCAGACATGTATTTGTTATACATGCTGCCCATCCTATTGGTAAGGGCAGTATAGTTAACTCTATGTCTGTCTGTTATATTCCACTAATATCTACATATGTTACCTCCATCAATTACCAGGTCAAGCGCAGCAATGTGTGCCAAAGCAGCCTGCTTGCGGTCTTACCTATACATACAAATGTATTTTGCGGCATGCGACTGAATGCCATCGGTTGTGAGTCACGTGTTTATGGCAGTAGAAATTTCATCCTGCTGTCACTTTCAGGAACGAAAGTAAGAAAAGAAAATATGTAGACATCAGATAATGAGTACACGCGCGCGCGCCCGTGTGTGTGTGTCATATATTATCATCGAATAGCGATTAGATTAGTAATTCATCATCGTAAATTCAAGTAAAAATTAAAGAAGGAAAGCAAGAAGAAATATACGGAAATATATATAAAAAAAAGAAAATATAGAAAATAGAACAACTTCCGTTTTATGCCGAAAAGTTAATCCTGCAGCGAAAACGATAGCAGATGGAGCAAATCTGATTGGCAGCGCAATAACAGTAATTACAATTAATTGCATCATGTGTAAAATCGAACAACTCTTGGAGATAAATTTATGTTCATTTACATTTTTCTTCACATTCCTTATCAGCGTTTACACTCTCTTACCCATATTTTGTTTTTAATAATCAATTAATTACTTTTATCTTATTTATGTCAAATATTTTAGAAATGTGTGGGCGTATTTTTGTTTTCCTTCTTTTCATATTATTTGGTTCGAACTTCACACGCTTTCTAATTAATGTGATGATTCTTTGTATTCGTCTATTTTATACACAACTTATCTTATCAGCTGAAATAATGTTTTCTTTCTATTTTACATTTTGTATAGTGTATATATACTATAAAAAGTACAAGATGCTTCTATGATTACTTCTGCATCTGTTGATTATCGATAACTACCAAATGTTGCGGCATTAGATCTATTGCATAAACTGCCATATATACTCTGGTTAAAATTAAATGTCACATCAGATATATTAACTTATAAAAATTTGAACAATATTCTGGTGTAGTTAATGACTTCTAAGAACAACCTTTTCACTTTAATGTATTTTCTTGTTCTAATCTAACTAAATTTGTGTGATATTTAATAAAATATGAAAATAGATTATTATAGGTGTAATTGAAATACTCATAAATAGGAATGGCTCAGAGTCGTTATCACAATGACTGTTTCGAATCTACTCTCACTGTTTGACATCTTGAACAAGTATCATTTAGCATAAACCCGCGTTTACTAAGATTTGTAGGGGAATTGGGAAAATGGAGTAAAGCGTAAAAAATATATCCAATAAATTGTACTTGGAATATCCAGTTTTATTATACATTATAATGTTGAATAACTATAATGCTGTGAGTATTTATGTCTGATTTAATAGCTATTTATCTTGAAAGAACAATACATTGCTAGCTCGCTTGATCGAAAGACATATTTATCCTTAACATCGACGAATACCCAATTATCTTATATTCTACCTCTGTGACTAGATGTTTTGATAGAATTTTAAAAGCAAGATATAACTCTGCTTTCCTTTCACTTGTGGGAAATAGATTATTATGAAATACGCCCAGCACATTGGTATTCCGGTATTGCACCGAGAACTGCTTGTCTAAACTTCATGTGAATATAGAGTTTTAAGATCATACTGATATCCAGCTGTCTCCACAATGTTGAAAAGTGTATTGGCTTCAACTGCAAGGTATATACCAATATATAATCGAATACTTATATTTTTCCCTTACAAACTAAGTTTCATAACCTTTTGAAATGTATCCATGTACATTCAAGTATCTGATACTAAACATTTTACTTGTTCCCACTCCCTTTCGATTCACGAAAAAATATGTAACTGAACATGACATTTAAACCTAAATAGGCATATGTAACATAAGCCTGAGGAGGTAAATAAAAAATATATGTAATGTTATAGAATTTCTGTCCAAATTGACTGATTGTTTCCTGAAGAATATCAACTGGAATTATGAAATCCTTATTCAGATACATAAGTTAATTTAAATAAAAAGATCTGTAGGAATTACATGCCAAAATAAATCAATATGTATTAAAATAATTCATAATATATACAGTTATTGATAGCTAAATTATGTTGTAGAAATGCTAATTTTTAATTTCTTTTACGATCTCACGTTACAAATATTCAAATTTTGTTGCCACATTTCATTGTGTTTCTGCATGGGAAATCAACACTAATTGCTTCCTTTCACTTAGCATACTTGAAACATTCATAGATTTCAATCTAACAGTAAACACATACCTCCAACTAATGAAACTTTTGCTACTAAATATGTTTTCTTTCAGGAATGACAAAAAGTAATTTATAATTTACGAACGATTCGTCAATACATTTAAAACATTGTTAATTGAAATTGGGTTTTATTGTTTTTTTATCTGTTCCTCATTTTTGCATTGTTAATAATTATAGAGACGATTGATTAGTGCTTTCGTAATGTTTCAAAGAGTGTGTCTTCTCGTTTTTTAAACATGTCTTCAAATTATGAGTTATATTTAGCTAAGAAAGATCACGCTTTTACTTCAAAGAATTTAATTAACAAGCAGTTGAGGACATTAAAGTGATATCCATTTTAAGATATCAGACAAAGTAAAGAAGTTGACTACATAAAGCGCTAAGAGTACTTTGTGTCAGCGTACCCGGAGCTTCCGGAAGAAGGAAAGAACTATCAGGATGTTTTTCAGATCATCGATGAATATTGGAACAACTGCAACGAAAAGAAACGTAAACCACTATCGTAGCATACTATATGAATTAAATTAATGAATTCAACGGGATACACCGTCTGCAAGTAGTTGGGTTCAGCATATTATCCTCCATTTTCTAATTGTTACACAAATTTTGGGTAAAACCTCCACTTTTACCCGCTCCCATTGATTGCACCTAGTATAGCACTAGCGTAGCAATAATTGGGTACCCTCCCAGCAGTATACTGGATAGATAATATCCCTTAGTGGGTTGTACCCCCAACCCCTAACTCTCTCACGTTATATATATATATATATATTATGTATGTATGTATGTATGTAATGTATCTGTGTATGTATGTATAGTCACTTTTGTTAAATTGCTGAAGCATGTAACTTTATCGTTTTCAATAGGGGAATTTGAGCTTCGAAACATGTATTTTTGAAAATCACATAAAAATAATGTTCCGTTTTCAAAAGTACATGTAACATGTAACTAACATGAAACCTGATACTATATGTATATATATATCAGCAAGACAGAAATTCACATAATTAGAAGGCAAATATGTGTGAAACGTAAACCAAAACCAGGAATACACACACACAAAATGCACATAGGCACGCACATATACAATACACATACGCACAGATGCGCACGCGCAAACCAGTCAGCGCTAAATAAATCATATACCTAAATTTTGCGTGCTAGCAGGAAGCCACAGGTTAAACACATCAAAAGCCAAAAGAAACTTTTATTGAGAGTTTTATTATATTTCCGTCCCAAAGATGATCTACAGATCTGGTTATGCAAAATGACCAACAATGCTTTCACGAATTTTATCGAGTGCATGGGATCAAAGTTGAATGGCACAGTAAAAGGGGTCTTTCTAGTCATTTTTCTCTTTTCATCTCTAAGGCTATTTAAGAGGAGTAATTCAGTGATATGGTGATTGTTAACTATGGCTCTCTGTACAATAACACGGGAACTTCTTTGGAGTTATGGATATTGCTACGAAAGTACATATTAAAACACTACTCGTATACTTTTATTTAATTGTTGATCAACTAAAATACAAACGATTCCTCTTTTTTTTAAGAATAATTCTCATTTTACCAAATTTCTGATGGTGATAGATATAGTTTGAATTGATTTAAATAAGCCTACGATTCTTTAGATTAAGCATAGAAACCTGGTGTTAACTTAATAATCTTTAAGCATAATGCATCCTTGAGAACATTGCTAATGTCATTATTAAATATTCAGTGGGTGAATCAAAACAAATATTTCATACTTTAAACTGTTACAAAATTATATTCCTATTCCTTCATATTTATACTCATGCATAAATGTATACATGCACTAACATATACATACATAGACACACGATCTTCTTATCTATCTATCTATTTATCTATCTACCTATATATATATATATATATATATATATATATATATATAT
>NW_026306849.1:5368-7669 GCF_001194135.2 Octopus bimaculoides | reverse complement strand
AGTTTGGCACCAGTCCTTCCAGTATTTTCCATATGTATATTATTACATATCTCTCCCGCCTGCGCTCCAGGGAGTAGAGACCTAGTGCCTTCAGTCGCTCCCTGTAGTTCATCTGTTGGACTGTGGCGATCTTTTTTGTATAGTGCCGCTGAATTGCCTCGAGTTCTGCTGTCCGCTTAACACTGTGTGGTGACCACAACTGAGAGCAATAGTCTAGGCGGCTCAGAACAAATGTCTTCCATAGAATCAACATGACTTTTTGATCCCTTGTACGGAAAGTCCTCAGTATCCACCCCGCCAGTTGTCTGCACCTTGCTGTCAACTTGACAATGTGCATGTGAAATGATGCATCAGTACACATGTTGATGCCCAGATCTCTCATAAGTATGACTAAAATATTACTCCAGTTTTTATGCCTAATATTGACACGGTAAAATATCCATGACTTCCGACATAGTGGTGAAAACTCTTTAATATTTCCATTCTGACCAGTTATATGCCAACACCAGAAATATATTATTTGATGGTATGAATGTAAACCCAGCATATTATTTTTACTGTAAGTTCTGTTGCTTCTGACCTATGGAGAGATGAATGATAATACACCTATCAATACTACAAATATATAATCATGTAGTAGTAGTAGTAGTAGTAGTGGTGGCGGTGGTAGTGTTGGTGGTGGTAGTAGTATTAGTAAACATTCATGCGTCAACAAGCATACAGACGTACATCTAATATATGTGTACATATACACATATACACACAAATATATGTATACATGCATACACACGGGCACACATATTTGTATGTATGTATATATATGATATGATATGTTTGATACAGTTTTGTGTGTGTGTGTGTCGATGCATGCATGTTTGTTAATAAATAATCACATTTGTGATCTATTTCCCTCTGTTAAATCGTGATGCAGCGTAGCGAATTTCATTATTCTTATTCTTTTGTTCTTTCTGTTTATGTTGTTATCACACACATCAAAAAATTCACAAATAGCGTTAGTGTTCCTAGTCTATGAATAGTTTCAGGAAATGACAGAATATTCTTTGCCTATTATTAAATACATCTTTCTTTTTGTATATATAATTCATCTCATATTGAAAATTAAACAATAAAAGAATATGTGTAACGTTTGCTATACTCTTATTTAATATTCTCCATATAGAAATATTTGCTTATGGCATTGTATTATACGTCATGTCACTCACTACTTTTATTTTGTAAGTCTGTGAATTATTTTCTTCCTCTTTTTCGTTGTTTTTTTTTTTTGTTTTCAAATATCAAATTTTGTCGTTGAAGAATGTTATTTGCTTATGAATACGCATACACTGTAAGCACAATTATTTTTTAAAGAAATTTGGCATTTGAACTCATTACTGACTGCCCTGAGACTATCGTGGAGATAAAATATAATTACTCTAAAACATTTAGATCAATGTGTAGAACGCAGGGGTAGATACGTTATGGTATCGAATTCTAACGATAATGTACGGGTATCATATCACGCAAATTGAAATACACATTTTTAATTTATTTAACAACAATGTTTGATGTTGGCGATGTTTTTCTTTTGCTTCTAGTCACAAAACCGAATGACATAATTTCGTATTGTAATGCAGAATATCGCAGTCATCTTTTGGGAGATTAATAACATATAAGAAAGAATATTTTAAATTACTCATTTTAAGCCAATGACATTTTAGCCACTGTCCTCACCGCGGAAGTTTAAAATGTTCTGGAAACTCTGCTTCAGCAAGTAATTCATTTGAATACAAAGAAGGCTGCGCATACTGTAAGTGTAGTAGGAGACAATGACTGGTGTTCGTGTCTGTTAGAAGAAGTACGTGGCTGGAAGGGGTTAATCAAAGGATGTGGGCAGTATTTGTCACCACAATCTTTTGGAGAAGTACTTGTTCATTGCTATGATGGAAGTGTTATAGCTCAGTTCTACTTGAATCACTCACCTTCTCCCAATACTTGTAGGGAGGTACAGACGATCAATGCCTGATCTTCGGTGGTGCATGTTCTTAGATGTTAGTAGTTTTTTTTTCTCTTCCTCTTCAGGCGTATTCTTCTTCTTCTTCTTCTTCTTCTTCTTCTTCTTATTATTATTATTATTATTATTATTATTATTATTATTATTATTATTATTATTATTATTATTATTATTATTATTATTATTTTATATAAATATAAATCTTCAAGAAAATATCCATCATTCATCATTGTTTTCTTTTATCTTTTAGAAAAAAAAAACATTTTTGTTTGTTTTCATTTCTTTCATTA
>NW_026306849.1:0-5343 GCF_001194135.2 Octopus bimaculoides | reverse complement strand
TCATTTGAAAAGATACCACATGCTTGTCTTCTTCGAGGTTACCATAGCAGCAAACAGCTTCGACTTTAGCTTGCGAGGAAACGACTCGTTAATTGACCAAAAACATATCTCTTTAAATGTTTCTATGCTGTTAAAAACTTATTTTTCGAAAAATTGAATGCGATATTCGTCATCAGATTGCAAATCTACATCTGTAGAAAATTTTAAATCAATCCATTGAGAATTGAAAAACAAAAAAAAAAAAAAACAATCAACAAATGTTTGGAAACAAACAAAAACAATCTGACGTTGGCACATCCTTGTCAAGTGAATTTTCAATATTTTGAAGTCAATATCTCCTTTTGTACATTATTTTACTGAACCGAAAATGACGAAACACAAACTTGAGATTGGTATGACCTTTCGTAAATAATATTTTCTAGTATAGATAGGTCAGGGATCTCATCACAGGTTGATGAGAACTATTACAGATAACGCTCGGTGAGTAAACAGATTTTTCACTTGAGTAGCTTGCTATTCTTGTGAGGAGGTTGTCTGAGCACCCTCAGGACTAAGAAAACTTGTCAAAGGGTGGATATGCAGCTTATGAGCCAATGGCCATCCAGTTGAAGAAGGCAATGACAATCCACCCTAGTATCACTGCTAAGAGAGGACTATGCAAGTGCCTGAAGGATGTAACGCTATGGCTTTTTTCGACGGCAGATCTCAAACTTTATCGAGAAAACTTTCCTTGCAGTGTCAACAAAGTGGTGCAATAGTGTACGATACGTGACAGCGACCACCACAACCACAGCAGCGATGGCAGCGCGATGGTGGCGGCGGCGGCCGCGGCAGTGACGGTGACGTCTGCAATAGGCGTAAGACCTGGATAATAGGGAAAAGCAGGCTAATCGATTACATCGATTTCACCGTTCAACTGACACTTCTTTTATCGAACTTGGAGTGGATGAAATAGAAGGTCAACGTCCACGAAATTTAAATTTTTCACGTATAGCCGGAAGTAATGCTGTGATACTTTCTGTCAGTTTTACTAATTATTCTGCCAAATTTTTAATGAAAGGGGTTCAAACAAGCAGCAAGTAATCAAATGATAAAGCTTCCTAATGAGAGACGGTCATCTGTACAATTTTCAAGGAATTGGATAATCTATCAAAGGATATAAATGCAATTTTTGGATCTTTTTTAAAACGGGGGCCACATTTTTCATTAATGTTTTACGTAGTGCTTTTGGTACCGAAAGACTTTCAAACTTCGTATACTTATCTATTTTGTGTTATAGAACAGAAAAATATTTGTGTATTCGAATTTATTTCATGTAAAAAATTGTCTTATTTCGATAATTTCAACCAATCACTGACAAGTATTCAGTTGTTTACATTTACTCCTTTGGCTGATTAAGCGATGTAAAGCGTATTTAATCTCCATACCTTCGTTTTATTTGCTTTTTTCATTTTAAATTTGCTTTAACCCTAACCCTAACCCTAACCGTAGGGTTAGGGTTAATTGTTTCAGAATCGTTTGTTTATGTAGTCGGCACTTAATGTATATCGGCTGAATGGACGTCAGTGATTGGTTGAAATTACATAATACGACAACTTTAACATGGAATAACTTATGGATTTCTTTCTTTTTAAAGAAGACTAAGAGAAAAATATGTTTTATATGACACATTCTACCAGTGTTCCAAGTTTCAAAGTGTTTCGTTAATGAAAAATGTGGCCCCCGTTTTAAAAAAGATCCCAATTTTTTAATTGTGCTGTTTAATACCAAGGTCAGCCTTTTTTGGACATTGAAGTTGTGATTAACCAACGTTCATTTCAGTCATACTCTGACCCTTAAATAATTAACGGTAACATTTTAGAGATATTTGTTTGCTCTTTTGCTATTAGGCCGAGTAATTATACAGATATTACATTACTGGAACATTTCTACTCTGTCCCCTACGTGTAAGATAGGAAGCGACGTTATCTATCCAAACAACTATAAATCTATCCTCTATATTATTCCACCCTTTACTATCTATTTGTTTAGCATTCTACCTTCCTGGACATGTATATATTTATCTCTCTCAATGGACTGGCATACACACACACACTCTTACACACTTACACACACACACGCACTTACACATTTACACACACACATGCACTTAATATATATATATATATATATATATATATATACGCTGCAGTAAGATTGTTAGAGACTCGTTTATTTGCTGTGCATCAATGAATAACAAGGATGTATGTGTATGAAAATATTTGAACTGCAAAGCATCGGAGTGTTGAGACAGTTTACAAGTTGTATAATATTCGTCGTTTTCTAATTTCAGCTTTCTTTCTCGTTGTGGTATGTAGTTTAGTATAATATCGCCATTAATATGTTGTGTGCTACCTTGTACAAACGTTTTTCAGTAATACAAAACCGCCTGAATGCAAACAAATAGGCAGAAGACAATGATATCCTTAAATACACATTTAGTTTTATTTGCATGTAACGTGAATTTTGTTCATTTTTCTAGGGTCTTTGTTTGCTTTTAGACTTTGCAAGTGTGGCGAGCAATCAGTGTGTATGTTTCTTTTTCATTCGAAGCAATACAATAAAGTACAATTAAAGGTTTCTTAATTAACTCCAGCGAACAAAATATTCCGTGCAACTGTCGATACTGAGACGCCTGTTAATGCCAGAAATATGTTGATAAAGGAATGAAATCATTCACTGGTAAACAGAAATATCTGGCTATGCATAAGTGTCTGCCAGTATGACGTGACAATGAATTTAGCAGGGAAAAACATTTAGCAATAAAAACAAAACAAAGCCTTTCATATGAAAGTAAGTGAAACTAATATACAAATATTGCATTTTCTTTACAGCCATTTATTATTTTGTATGAATTCAAGACGTTTTCTCAAATATATAGTAGGATATTTAATAACCATAGGTATAATCTACTGACAATATTGTTGATATTAGATACAAAAGCGGAGCAGATTTATAATGGAATAATAATTTCTTTGGTGGGCATTCAATAGCTCTAGATTGTAATGTAAATTCACTATTGAGTGTCCAGAATATAACGCTGTTGTTATTACTTTCTGAGTATAGTATAGAAAACAATGTTATTTCATTAAATCATTTAATACAAAGTTATTTATCTATTGAATTAAACTTTCACTACTAGTGCTACAATTCTTCAAGTACGCCAGCAATATGAATAGGATTTTATAAATCTTATAATCTGGGCTACGTTGCGACTAGCATGTAAAAATATCTATGACGTATTTTTCTAGTAATAGATAAATAAATATGGATGTGAGGCCGACCGTTACGATTATTACGACTTATGAGTCTTTTGGCTTAAATTCTAGAAACTAATACACAAGACAGAATCAAACACAAAGTGCAAAATGTTAGGTTCAAATTCACACCAGTGAAATCACAATAAGCATGGAAGCAAATGTCACTGAATTGAAATGTGTGTGCGTGCCTATGTATGCATGTTTGTGTATGTATGTATATATATAAATATGTGTGTGTGTGTTTGTGTAAACATATATGTATATATATATATATATATATATACATACATATAAGTATCTATGTATCGTTCGCGGACAGTCGTGTGTACACCACATAATGAAGAAAGCATAGATTGTAATAAAACGGTTTTGTACAATTTGACGGAAATTGATGGGGATTTTACGTTACTTCTGTATATGCTAATAGAGTTGTAATCATTTCATTATTATGATAATTCTCAGAGGTTCTCTTTGGTTTATGTTGCTAAGTTTGTTTGGCGTTTGCACATCAGTATTTGCAGTACTTAATTTCTCCGGAATTTGGCGCAGTAGACACTCATCTGTTCAGAGAAGCGTGTTGGAATGGACAGTGTCTACTCTAGTGATGCGTTTCTGTGTTGTAGTGTAAGCATGCATATTATTAAATGCCTGCCCGCGGTTGTGTAATTTCTGGCAACAGTTATTTTATCAATTTGTGCGTCTATGTTCCCGTCATTGGACTACGGCGAATGCAGCATCAATTTAGCAGATAATCGTGACAACGTCATTACATCAGTTGCAATAACGGTATGATGATCGAGTGAATATTATTAATGGTGCTAAAATACATACAAACTTACATGCCTATATAGGTGTCAAGAGATACTTATGTATCTGGCCATAAGTAAACATACGGCGTCAAATTTAGACTCCTTTGTATAATTACACTATGTGCTTTCACTAGAATTATGACTTTTTTCTATATTTTTTGGCAATCTGGTATGGGTATCGAACCGACACTTTTTGGCGTCTTTATGGCTCGTCTTTATTTACTTGCAACATTTATATCGATACGAAAGATATTTGGGTATCATAACACATACAATTTTATTTACATCAGACGTTGGATTTTGTTTCAATAGTAAATCTTAGAAAAATATTTGTATCTTATGCTTTTATCTTTTATATGTTTCAGTTATTTCATGAAGTCATAAATTGAACAAATTCACTGCCATATGCTTTTTGCTGGACTGCTATGTTGGGGGGGGGGAGTAAACGAACAAGCATCAGTTGATAAACGATGTAGTGGGAATGGACCAAAACATATACACATGCACTCACACACACACACACACACACACACACACACACACACACACATCTTTATATTTAAATATACGCTAGCATGATACACATAAATGTAGAGTTTTGTTTGATGATGTGTGTCGGGAAGATATCGGTGGAGGAAACACATCGAAAATCTTTGATAACTTGTACGATTTAGGTAAAAATATATTTAGCCATTTAGAAAGATTTGAAAAAATATCATCTTACCTGATAACCTGTATATAAGAGAAGAAACATCTTAGTGGTTGGACGACTTATTATCATTTTAATACAAATCAGTGGACAAATAAAAAAGTAAATAACAGAAATGCGAAACATTTTCACGAGTCTGAATAGGATTTGTAAATATTGGTTTCATATTCAGGCACAAGGAAAGCCTTTCCCTGGGAGAGGTTCCTTTCTATATCTCTGAAACTGCCGCTTTCTCACTCTTTCATACAGCCACGCATACACGTACGCATAAGTACGAGTGCATATCAGTGTATGTACCTATGTATATTCTTACATACATGCATACATAAATACATACATACATATTCAACTCACACAGAGAATACAGGAAACGTATATATACACCATTCTACTTAAATAATGGAACGGCAAATACAATATCCTTACGTATCTCACGTCCTTTTTCTTTCCGCAACTTCACTCTGTATGTCATATCTTCTCTATAACTATTACTTAAACATTTTCTCGCACCGTCTCTGATGAAGGG
>NW_026306848.1:0-281 GCF_001194135.2 Octopus bimaculoides | reverse complement strand
TATATATATATATATATATATATATATATATATATATTGCCTAGCGTTCATAATAATTTTTCTATCGTCTTGGCTCAACAGTTCTCACCGTTGATTTTTTCCTGCCTTGTTCTCACTGTCCTGTTCTTGTTAACACTTTCACCCTCCGCAAAAAATCCCAAATTTTATTTAATTTGCTTTGCGGGATGGACTGTTCCAGTGAAGTTGTGTATTGTCCTTTGCCTTTGAAACCCGCCTATGGATATAATAATCGATTCCTTTATTTTTTCTGTCTCCGATGA
>NW_026306847.1:0-217 GCF_001194135.2 Octopus bimaculoides | reverse complement strand
GACAATTTAACATTTATTTTTCTCCCTGTCTGCCGAGGATGGGCGGTAGTTGCATGGCGGTTCTTTTTCGCAAGAGTCTGGATCTCAAAGTAAAGACGATATTCATAGACCCGGAGGGTAGACTGGTTGTTGTTTTGGATGTCGACGGCAGCGATGGTTGCGCTTTGCGGCTGCTAGCAGTCTATGTTCCTCCTTTAACAGGTCGGTCGGATTTCTT
>NW_026306846.1:0-518 GCF_001194135.2 Octopus bimaculoides | reverse complement strand
TTAATATGTTAGAAGCATAGATGCAAACATATTGATATTTCATGAAATATATTACTGAAACCAAAAGTTCTATTTAAAAAAAAATATTTCTTTACTTTGAAATATCCCCAATATTGTCTTACATAAGACAACACAGAGTAATGAGGGCCAATAACTTTAAAAAAAAAAAATTTCAACATGGAAAATGGCAAGAATTTATGAAGTACGTATGGACACTCAAGCCATATATTTTCTTAAGCCTTGGAAAATTGTTTACGATTACCTTTCTTATATATCTAAGTAAAATATCTACAGAATTTTCTAGAATCTTTTTTGTATTTGAGGTATATTTCTTCAGAGTCTGAATATTGTCAAAGTCTACACCTCCATCAGAATATTTCGTTGAATATATGCATACATGTAGTATAATATACATACACACACGCATACAAACCTACATTCTTACATGCATATATACATTTTTCACACAAATAGACAACGTAGATATATATGTGTATATACATTTATATGCATATATA
>NW_026306845.1:0-227 GCF_001194135.2 Octopus bimaculoides | reverse complement strand
CGAAAGTGTGGTCTAATTAAACTAGTACATAATTATCATGTTCTCTATCAGTTGTTTGGACCGATATTGTATTCTTTGTTAATTCCAATCATTCATTTTACCACTTTCTTAAACCTTAATGAGTCCATCATTATAAACCATGTAAATCCTTTGTATGAATTCTTTACATTAGTTATAAAATAAATTTTATCTCTTATGTGTCCTTTTAAATAATATTAGATATATTA
>NW_026306844.1:0-306 GCF_001194135.2 Octopus bimaculoides | reverse complement strand
CACACATATATATACAAATATATATATATATACACATATACATACATATACAAACATGTAAGTTATGCGCGCGCCCGCGCGCACGTGTGTTTGTAGACGTGAGTTTTTGGTAAACTGAGAACGGCCTTATAGTCTACAGTTTGGTAATAGGAATGGTACCGTCGAAAACATTCTGCAAGACCCAGGAAGAGCGGGGTGGTAGACATACGCGTGTACGCGCGCGTGTGGCATCGCCAGAGCCGATACATACACACATACATACACTCACACATACATTTACCTACGTACATACAGACATGTATATAT
>NW_026306843.1:1721-1895 GCF_001194135.2 Octopus bimaculoides | reverse complement strand
CAGAAACATGACATAGCCTACACAGGCGGTTGCAGCTTGGGATTACAAGAGTGTCACTGTCCCTCTTGTTCACCGGGTACTTTGTGGCAATCTCCTGTACCTTCAAGCTTCCGGGCAACATACCCATGCATAATCTTTTTTGTATGTTGAGTGCTTTCCATCCAGGTCTTTGTG
>NW_026306843.1:1606-1711 GCF_001194135.2 Octopus bimaculoides | reverse complement strand
ATGCATAATCTTTTTTGTATGTTGAGTGCTTTCCATCCAGGTCTTTGTGAGGTAAGAAAGCTCAGCTGCTTTGGGGCTGAAGAGGAGATCATCAGGAAGAGAGTG
>NW_026306843.1:1490-1596 GCF_001194135.2 Octopus bimaculoides | reverse complement strand
GGAAGAGAGTGTTTCTTGAGGAGTTCACTGCCAACTCGTACAATATTGCTAACTTTACTTTTCAGCACTGCATTTATATATTTATTTTTGCTGCCTGAGTGATACC
>NW_026306843.1:1203-1480 GCF_001194135.2 Octopus bimaculoides | reverse complement strand
TCAGCACTGCATTTATATATTTATTTTTGCTGCCTGAGTGATACCATACGGTATTCGAAGGCCGTCTACACTGGACTGAGGCCTCTACCACCTTCATTTCTTCTTAGGTAAAGCCTGTCAACACCATTGTTTCTGTGGAAGTTCCCAGTTGTTGTCAGGATTTTGCGGGTTTTAATATCTATGGAGTGGATTCCCTCTACAGACCATTCAAGTATCCCAACTGCAATTGCATTGTGGGATATTGTTTTGTTGTAAGAGGAGAGTTCCGACTGCCATA
>NW_026306843.1:919-1193 GCF_001194135.2 Octopus bimaculoides | reverse complement strand
TTTTGTTGTAAGAGGAGAGTTCCGACTGCCATATTTTCCTAAGTCTGGTGAAATATTCTCGGGTCACTCAATTTTTATTCACAGTGCCTTCATATTATATATTTTCGTCTATGCCTTTGTGTGGAATGGGGGAGATAGAGAGACCGTTGGTGCACAGGTTTGGGATTTGGGGGACTGACTTTTCTCGTCCTACAACCAAATATGAACATTTCTTTTGGCCAAATTCCATGCCTGTATCAAATGAAAATGTTGTTACTAATTCCAGCTGTTTTTT
>NW_026306843.1:769-909 GCF_001194135.2 Octopus bimaculoides | reverse complement strand
TTTTTTGGTATTGTTAACACTTTTAGCATAAATCTTGAGGTTGTCTACAAAGAAATCAAGAGTTCCATTGATATTTCTAGCAGTTCAAGGTCCTAGCATGTAACCATTTGTTTTCTGTAGTAGGAACGATAATGGATTCA
>NW_026306843.1:443-701 GCF_001194135.2 Octopus bimaculoides | reverse complement strand
TGAAATGCCTATTCTATCAGAAACAATTATTCTCTTCTCATTTGTAAGGGTAAGAATTGTCGTCCATGTCTTTGTGAGACTCTCTATAGCAGCAATTAAGGTAGCTGGTACTTTTGCCAGATGAAGGCACTTCAACAGCCATGAATGAGGAATAGAGTCGAATGCCTTTGTAACACACACGCGCGCGCACACACATTTCGTTTTTGTCTTTGGTTTGCAAGATTCTTTATGTGAATTCGTGTGTTGAAGCATATTTCA
>NW_026306843.1:0-433 GCF_001194135.2 Octopus bimaculoides | reverse complement strand
GGAGAGTCATTCTCTTTTAGTGCCTTATTACTTAACACACTCACCGGTTCTATTTCCTCTCATTTACTTATTTATTTTCTTAAAATTTTCGTTGTGCCTTGCAATATTTTCAATAGTCGTTGACTCCATCCGTTATCAAAGCTGCGTTTGTTTGTGCGCATGTGCGTGCGTCAGTATGCATTAGAGTGGAGCGAAAAAGGTACTTTTTACACAGATTTTCGAAATATGGTTTTAAGAATATATTTTTTTAATTTGGAACCCTTTAAAAACCACTATGTTAAAATCTGAAGTTCTTTAATTCACATCTTCAAGCTCCGTAGCCCATTTGAAATTTTGAATAATGAGTGAAAAATCGATTCATACCACGTTTGCTGTTTCTCATTTAATATTTACACTCCTTGTTACGAATCAATTTTCTTTTGCAAAATCCTTT
>NW_026306842.1:0-223 GCF_001194135.2 Octopus bimaculoides | reverse complement strand
ATGCAGAGACAGTAGAGCTCTCGCAGTGACAATGGATGAAGGCCAGTAGGAATAACAAATGGAGTTGAAGTGAACAGAGCTATTTTCTTTGCACTCTGTCGTTCTGTACAAATGATGCACTTAACATGAAGGGCCCATCGCTGTATAATGATGTTTGTGTGTGTGTGTGTGTGTGTGTGTGTCTGTTTCTCTCTCTCTTTCTCTCTCACTCACTCTCTCTCTC
>NW_026306841.1:0-618 GCF_001194135.2 Octopus bimaculoides | reverse complement strand
ATATATATATATATATATATACACACACACGTATGCATATATGAGTACAGGTACTCACCAAGTAGTAAACAACATAAAATACGAAAACAAGAGTTCAATACGCAAACAACGATAGAACCGAATGGAAAACAGAAAAGTAACATAAAGATTGACACTTCATCAGTAGTCGGCTGTCTCCACCTATATATGTATGTATGTAACTATATATACACATATATGCGTGTATCAAGGACTTTATGTGTTTGCATGAAGTGACGATATATTTATTATATTATGAGTAAAATTTTGATAATTCAGTCACCATTAATATTTACCGAACTTATTGAATATCATATAGAAATTATAAGGTATTATTAATGCAAGAGGGACTTCATTCGAAAACTAAACAACCTACAGATCTACACAATTGTTCATATAAATACAAACTCTGGATGCCTTTATACATGTGTTTATATGCATATATACTTTACTTTTACTTTATACAGTTATATGTAATGATTGCCTACATTTTCATATATTTTTGTATGTATATATACATTTATGAAAATGTAGACACTTGTTTACATATAACTGTATAATGTAAAGCAGAAAATATTTATTCTATGTGTATTATATGTA
>NW_026306840.1:0-327 GCF_001194135.2 Octopus bimaculoides | reverse complement strand
TATACATGTATGTATGCATATAAATACATATTATATATATATATATATATGTATACATATACATATATTCGTATGTATATAAACATATATGTATAAATTCATAAACATTCATATGTATTTATGTGCATATATTTGCATTCTATGTCAGTATATATAATTAAATTATGCGATCTTATGAATAGGCAATTAACATAATCAACGTTTACACATGTATGTGTACGTGTGTGTGTGTGTGTATGTGTATATATATATATATATATCTATAGATATATATGTATACATATGTGTATACACACACGCATATATATATATATATATATATATATA
>NW_026306839.1:0-439 GCF_001194135.2 Octopus bimaculoides | reverse complement strand
AATTAGAAAGCATTTTTTTCGTCATGATCTTTGACAACTATATCTGGTCTGTTTGCCTTAATATCTCTATCTGTGTGTATTTGCATATCCCAGAGTATGGTTGCTTTCTCGTTTTCTGTGACCTTTTCTGGCGTGTGTTTATACCATCTTTTTTCTGTTGTTATTCCATAGTGATGGCATAGCTTCCCTTGTATATAGGTCCCAGCTCTGTCGTTTCTGTAAATATATTCCTTCTTAGCCAGGACTGGGCAGCCAGAGATAATATGATTTATTGTTTCTTGTCGATCTCCACATATTCTACAGTTACTTGTTATATTTCTTTTCATTATGTGTTTTTGGTAATTTCTGGTGGGGAGGCTTTGGTCTTATGCAGCAATTAAAGATCCTTTAGTCTCTGCTTTGAGTCCTGAGCTTCTCAGCCATTGCTGGTATTTTTCTC
>NW_026306838.1:0-285 GCF_001194135.2 Octopus bimaculoides | reverse complement strand
GATAGATAGATAGATAGATAGATAGATTGATAGATAGATAGATAGATTGACAGTTAAGTAGATAAACAGATATATACATAAATATGTTCTTATGCTTGAATTCACATGAGTGTGGTCATCATCCTTGTCATCATGGCGATTATGGTCACACTGACACCACTACACCGTCATCGTCCTCATCTTTATCATGTTTGCAGTGATCGTGTAATCATCACCATCACCATCGTCGTGATCGCCACCACCACCACCACCACCACCACTACTATCATCATCATCATCATCATC
>NW_026306837.1:0-277 GCF_001194135.2 Octopus bimaculoides | reverse complement strand
TACATATATATACATAGATGTATATATTTATATATATGCATAACACCAATATAATATTGCTAGTGGATAGATATATTCCAAGTTTAATAATTCCTATAGGCTTTATTCATGTATTTACTGATTTGTTTATAATATCTATTCAAAATATATATCTGTATATATGCACACATATATGTAGACGTATATAGATATATGTATATAAATGTGTGTGTGTATATATATTTATATATATATTCCGTATTCCCGAGCGTCATACTAATACATCCTTTTGTTATTT
>NW_026306836.1:18207-19292 GCF_001194135.2 Octopus bimaculoides | reverse complement strand
AATTCGAAGATAAACAGAGCATTAATCGCCCCGGCATACACACGCATACACACACAAGCACACAGACACACACACACACGCACACACACTTATACACACATGTGTGTTTGTGTGTGTAATGTTCTTTCTGTCTTTGGTGTTTTGCTTTCCATCAACATTTCCTCTCCCGTCAGATTCCATGGAGATATTGTGTGAAGTTGCTACAACTGGCCAACTCTCTATCAACAGCCTTACACTCACCTTTCTATCTTCAATTGGAGAATCTGAAGCGACATCTGTTGATAACACCACAACCCCATCTACAACAACACCATGAACGGCTGAGGATTCCTACACCTCAACATTGGCAGCGGAAATGTTTGCTCCCTCATTCCACCGAGGAGCAAGCTCTTCCAAAATTTCCTGCTCCCCAAACCAACAGCAACAATGACCTAAGTTCTTCTTTCGATCAAACCTGACCCGTTGCACCGACTCGTTCATTGCACTGACTTGTTCATTGCACTGACTCGTTGATTACACTGACTCGTTGATTGCACTGACTCGTTGATTGCACTGACTCGTTGATTGCACTGACTCGTTGATTGTAGTGGCTGTGGTGGTGTCATCTTCGTCGTAGTCTTGGTGCTGCTGGACGTGAATATCAACGGGGGTAGTGCCTTCAGAATTGTCACCCTTTACACATTGACAAAAGCTGGAAACACAGATTTCTTCAGAAGTCAATCTCACACTTTATTACTTGTAAGAGACTAGATTAGAATTTGACGGATGGAAGGACTCTACAGTGCTAGTACATTATAAGAGGAATGTGAACACTTGTAAACCTGCTTAAAAACTTCCAGTTGTCTGCTGGATTACCCTCTGTATGGCGGCCTAGGCATGCTCTGGCTGTTGATGCTCAGACACGCGTTGATATTGCGATACCTGCAACGATTTCTTGACGGTAATCTGTGTGGACTCTGTGAAGTATTTCTCCTTGACTACGCTGCAGTCGTGGGTGACGCAAAGCCTGAAATTCTCTACCTGGTACCTAGAATGTCACACGAATACGCATTTATTGAGTGTTCGAGAATGATAATGAAGGAAGG
>NW_026306836.1:4534-8343 GCF_001194135.2 Octopus bimaculoides | reverse complement strand
TCTTCTTCTTCTTCTTCTTCTTCTTCTTCTTCTTCTTCTTCTTCGTATTTGTTAGGTAGTATGACTTCTTGTTTGTATTTGTCAGCTTCCTTAAATACTGAAAACAGTTTTTTGTTTTGCTCGTGTTTTGTGGCTATTTTATTAGTTTCCCTTGCTTCTGGAGTAGGTATTTTTGCAGACCTATGTTGGTTATTTTATAATGGGTTTCCAGCTGTATAAAACCCCTACAACCTTCTGTATGTTGTATATATGACCTTTATACGTCAGATTTTGGGTGGTGCATCCTAGATCCTGTCATTATTCTCCCTTTTTCCTGTCTATTTTAGATAGTTCATTTAGTGTCCAGTTAACGATATTGTAGCTGTAAATTATAACTGGGGTGACTAAAGTGTTAATACCTATTATCTTGTTTTAACATTGAGCTCTGTTTTTAGTATTGATCTAACTCGTCTATAGTACTTTTTCTTTATTTTGTTCTTAATTTGTTTGTGTTGTATCCTATCTAGTTCTTGTATCCTATCTAGTGTATGGCTGGCTTTCGTCTAGTTCTCTTATTTCATTGACTTTATCTAGTGTGATGTTGCTACTCTTAACTAGTTTTCCTTTTTTCAGGGTTGCTTTGGCACATTTTCCTAATCCGAATTTCATATCTATATCCTTGGTAAATCCATGTACTGTCTGTAGTCGTGTTTCTAGCTCTTTATCATTTCTAGTGTATACTTTTAGGTCATACATATATATAAGGTGGCTGACTGCTTTACCGTAACATTTGTATCCGCATCCAGTTCTATTTAGCAATTCCGTTAAAGGTGTGAGTGACAGGCAGAACAGGAGTGGAGAGAGCGTGTCTCCCTGGAATATTCCTCTTCTAATGCGGATGGTTTTCGTTTTCACGAGTCCCTTTTTTGTTTCGAGCTGTAGCACTGTCTGCCATTTATTCATAGAGTGCCTTATGAATTTTATTATAATTGGTGCCACCTTGTTTATGGCTAGTGTTTCGGGGACCCACGTGTGGGGAACACTGTCGAAAGCCTTTCGGTAGTCGATCCAGGCCATATTCAGGCCTTTCTTCTTTCTGCGGCTGTCTTCAGTTATGGCTTTATTGGTCATTAATTGATCTTTACAGCTGTATGAGCCCTTTCAGCATCCCTTCTGCTCTTCTGGAAACAGGTTGTTATTTTACAGGTGCTTACACAATCTCTGCGATATTATTGCAGTAAAGGCTTTGAAGATCGTAGGTAGACAGGTTATAGGTTTGTAGTTTTGTAATTTCTCCTTTTCCGTGGATTTGGGAATTAAGATGGTTTTCCCTTTCGTGAGCCATTCAAGCATTGTCTCTGGCTATGCTAGTATGTTGTTAAAGTTTTCAGCCAGCTTTTTATGCATTCCTGTCAGGTATTTTAACCAGACGTTGGGGATCTTGTCGTGCCCAGGTGCCTTCCAGTTGCTTAGACTTTGCAGTGCCTGGGTGACCTCTTAGGTTGTTATAGGGGTCCAGATTTGCTCAGGTACTACGTTCGTTGTTTAACGGTCCTTTTCTGGGGTTGTTGCTTCACCGACTATATTTGTTTCCAAAATTCTTCCACTTCTTCTGCTGTTGGTGCTGCAGTAATGTCTATTTTATTCTTATCCAGTTCTTGGTAGAATTTTTTGGGGTTTGATTTGAACTGCTTGCTTTTTTCAAGGAAACGTTGGCGTTTCTCATACCGGCGGGTCCTTTGTGCTTTGGCAAGGATATCTTGCTTTAGCTTTTCTTTTGCCTCAGGTAAATCTTTTTCTGTAATGTATTTGTACAGTATTTTTGTTTTCTTCTTGTTACTTAATTGTGTTGATTGTCTACTAATTTCGTTGAAAATCGATAGATCTTTTCTCTTTTTTCTCTTTAAATTTTGTTTTCGATAGTATGTATCCACAATGTTTGTTTGGGTGGTGGACCTCCTATTCGGATGGGTTTGAGGGATTATCCTGCTCAGTGATATTGCCAGTTGTTTCTGTGGTTGTTAGTTCCGTGACGGCCAGGTTTATGCTATTTATTATTGATGTTGTTTTATTGTCTATTTTGATTTTTGGGAGATATAATCTGTGGTCCATTCTAAGATCTGTGGTTTTCAGTTCTTCTGTTATTCTCATTTTCATAGTATCGTAATTATTAGGTTTCCCTTCGTTATTCGCAGGTTTTAGATTTGTTTCGCCTTCCTTTTCATTCATATGTTTGTCTACGGTGTTCTGGATTGGTACTTTTTTACATTATTATACATCTCTACGGTCTGGATTTATTGATTTTTGTTTACTTCGTTTTTGGCGGAAATTTTACGTTTGTCTTCGTGTTTTACTATCTCAGTGTTTATATTATTATTTGGCATTGCTGTGTGACTACTATCTAGATTTTCCTGATGTACTTTTCCTTTCAATTGTTCTATTTCTATTTCTGATACTTTTTTTTTTGCTTTGAGAATATGTCTTCGCATCTTAACTAGTTTATTAGGGTTCATTGTTGTATCCAGGTCTTTATTTAGATTATTTTTCTTCCATATTTTATATGTATGTGTTATTGCGTTTTTGTTCTTTGGGTAGAGCACTGCTGTAAATCAAGCGTGTAGGATCGAAATGTATTCCTCACGTGTCCATTTATGACATTTTGGTTTTATTTGCGGGACATGAGGAACAGCGTCCGGCCCTTTATTTTGACGGTCATCATTTTTGTAGGGTACCGGTCCGTTCATTTCTGTTGTCAGATTGTTTTGCATGTGTACCTCTTCGTACTTTTTGCGTAACAAGTTTAAAGTACGCACTTCGCGGTTGTTATTCTTGGGTGGAATAATACCGGTATTATTTAATCTATTTGTAATTATTTTGTACATGGTGTTTGGGGCCGGAGATGGTCTGTTGTTGATGTAACAAGCGTGTTTACGTGTGCTGTGCGAGCAGTGGAGATGATACCCAGTTAAAATACATCATTATATTTGGAAAAATAGAAATAAATTTCAATGAGTATTACTTACTCGGATATAGTCCAACCATTTGACAGCTGTTTGGCTCTATGCGATGTTTTTATTTCCGATGTTTTTGGATAAATTTCGGAGCAGTGATTTATCGTTCTCACATGTTAAACGTCCCCCGGTATTTATTATTATTATTATTATCATTATTATTATTATTATTATTATTATTATTATTATTATTATTATTATTATTATTATTATTATTATTATCATTATTATTATTATTATTATTATTATTATTATTATTATTATTATTATTATTATCATCATCATTGTTATTATATACTCTTGACTCTATTTTACTCTTTTACTTGTTTCAGTCATTTGACTGTGGCCAAGCCGGAGCACCGCCTTTATTCGAGCAAATTGACCCCAGCATTTATTCTTTGTAAGCCTAGTACTTATTATATGGGTTCATTTTGCCGAACCGCTAAGTTACAGGGACGTAAACACACCAACATCGGTTGTCAAGCGATGTTGGGGGATAAACACAGACACACACACACACACACATACACATATACATATATATATACACATATATACGGCGGGCTTCTTTTAGTTTCCGTCTAGCAAATCCACTCACAAGGCTTTGGTCGGCCCAAGGCTAGAGTTGAAGACACTTGCCCAGCTTCTAACGCGGAGATGTACAACAGTGTCAGCTGCTCACTACCAGTGAACTGAGGTAACACCTTTTATTTTCCGAGTAACTTCCGGAGTATTCGAGCGGTTCCAATCTCTGATGTTTTCTGCAACTGCTCTACCTTTATTGCAGCCCTATTTGTTCCACGTACTTCTCGAGACTTT
>NW_026306836.1:2030-4524 GCF_001194135.2 Octopus bimaculoides | reverse complement strand
TTTACTTTCTCATTTAAGACTTCGGCTTCCTATTCTCAATCGCATGGTCGCACTGTATCACAAAATCCCACAGGATCTTTGAATTTCTATTTTCGACAATGCGTTATGGTTTGTGGTCGCACCAACGTTTGCTCTGTCAAGTCCATACTTGCTACGAAGTGTCCAATGGACAAGCCAGGCTATATTGTCGATGCGTCTCTTATGTTGCTTCTGGGTCAGTGGCGTACATTGTCTCGTAATAAGCCATACGATTTCACCGTTTTGTCCACAGGTTCTACACTTATCACTTTCTGATGTGCTGACTATTCTGCATTATATGTAGTGTGTTCTTGGTGCTTGCACTTGGTTAGCACAGATTAGAGCCTCCCTTTCCACAGCCATCTTTTTTCTCTGTCTTATCTTCAACATCACTATGGAATTGACCATGCACTCTTTTCTTTACCAACCTATTTTCAGTTTCGTTCATTTTCAATTTCTTGCACATTGCTTTATCTTTGCAATCTTTCATCCTACACAAGCCTGACCTCCTTACCTCTAGGAATAGCGGTTCTGTGGCATTTTTACATACCATGTTATGTTGTTTTCTTCTGCTCTAATGCTGTATTCGCATCCAATAAGTCCTCCACCGCCTCTTTTTCTTGTCTGTGTCACTTTCTGGGTGGAGTGTCCCATATCTAGTTAGCAACTTCCATGTCTTTCTTTCTAAGCTATTTGGTTCGTCTACTGCCCATGCGATAACCCTTGCTCCATATCTAAGCAGTGAAACCGCCCAGGTGTTTATTGCTTTAATCTTATTCTGTACGTTTAATTTCGATTTAAGGATCATTTTCAATCTGCGCAAATACTCCACCTTAAATTTGTGTGTCATTTCTTTCTCCAATCAATTTATCCACTTTCAAAATACCTATCGCTCGTCTCTTTTATCTGCTTCATAATCTTCCCTGGCGGTATTGTTAGTCCGTCCATACATGTGACTTTACCTCTCTTCAAGACTAACACGCCACACTTTCTCAGTCTGAACTCCATTCTGATAATAGCGCTGAAAGTATACAGCGTATCAACGAGGGAACTCACTTGGGCTTCATATTTACCACAAACTTTGAGGTCATCCATGAATAACAGATGGTTGTCTTTTTGTTGGCAACTTTTGAATACATATCCGGCATTTGCTTTCCTCAGGATCAGTGTTAGTGGTATCAAGTATAGTACAATGATCAGCTGGGAGGGGCAATTCTCTTGGAAGATGCTTCTCCTAATTTCTACTTTCCCTAAACTTCTTCCGTATGCTGTCAGGTCCGTCCTCTAACAAGCTATACTTTTTCCAAGCAATCGCTCAACATTTGATGTAATACCAAATATGTTGATACAGTCCATAATCCAAGAATGTGGGATCATATCGTACGCCTTTCGATAGTCCATCCATGACATGGCTAATTTAGTTTTCCTTCTCTTGCAGAGTCTAAGTACAATTTTGTCTATCAAGAGTTTATCCTTGGTTCATCTGCACCTACATTTGCAACCCTTCTGGAAATGTAGCAGGACTCCATTTTTCTCGATGTTCGTACATTGACTCCTCTGTGAGTATTTGAGTCAATAACTTCCACATAAATAGCAAACATGTTATCGACATGTAATTGTCTACCGTATTGCCTTTTTCGATGTTTTTCAAGCGCAGAACAGGCCTACGCAATGTCAACCACTCTGGTGTTATTTGGTCGGCATTCAACAAGGTGTTGAGTTGCGCAGCTATTCGTGCATGACATTCACCGATTCTTTTGATCAAGAAGCCTTGACTCCATCTGGTCCCGGGGCTTTCCAGTTGCTCATTCTTTTGCCTATTTCATTCACTTCTCTAAATGAAATGATAAGTTCTGCTTGTTTTAGACAGACTACTGTTTGTTTCAGTTCATGCAGCCATGAGTTCACATGATCTAACAGCATTTGGACATCTTGCTGGTGGGGCCAGAGAATAAAGGTGTCATCAACGTATCGCAGCCATAGGGTTGGTTTTAGTAGTGTTGATCCTAAAGCCAAATTCTCGAAGTATTCCATGTATACATTGGCTATTATCGTTGATAATGGCGAACACATAGCTAAATCATCTTCATGTCGATATATATCAGTGTCCATACTGAAGTAGGTAGTTCCTACACAGTAAGTCAACATTTCCATCAAGTTTGTTATTGGTATACCAGTGCGTTCTTTTAGATGGGTTATACAAAGGTGAAACATGTCGCCCCCTCAAAATAAGGGTAGAAGAACATCGCAAAGCTGTGACACGAGGAGATATTGATAAATCGGGTATAGCTGATCATGTATGGCAAAAGGGAGACCACTTCCCCCTGTGGGATGAAGTTAAAATAATAGACAGGGAACAACACTGGAAAATACGAAAACTAAAATAAGCAGCACATATGCTACGACACAACAACCTCCTAAGCAGACCTAGTGCAGATATGAATAGCATATGGGAACCGGTATTGAGGAAGGATAG
>NW_026306836.1:0-656 GCF_001194135.2 Octopus bimaculoides | reverse complement strand
GTCACGGATTTTCACGCCTTTCCTTGAGTGGAAGTATGTTTTCTTGCTTCTGTATTTATCGTTGTTGTGGTGGGTGCTGCTACCGCCCTGTTTGTACTTACAGTAGATTTTGCATTGGAAGCAGCGATGCACAGCGAGTCATTTCACTACTGTGAATTTCACCACTGCGTTTCCTACCCTTCACGACCACCGGCATCTGCCAAACAATCTCCGAAAGACAAAACGTTTGGTATGGAAACCACATCTTCTGGAACAACTAAAGCCTGGAATTCCATAACTTCTTTGAATAGTCGCTTTGAATTGTAATGGTATGGTTACGGATCAGATGTATTTATAAGTTTTTTTTTTCTGTGAATGGATCTCATTTTTGATTCATTAAAAAATTGATGACGTTTTCTTCCGTGGTCAAGCTTGTCGTTCTGCTTGGTTGGTTTCCTTGTGGATACGGTTATAGGTCGTTCCGTTCTCTTAAAGGGTCATTTCCTTGTATTCGCTGAAGTTCGGTTTTCATTCGTTTGGAATTACGTGACGTCAGCACCTGGTGTTTGTGGAATTTCATAGGACTGGAGGTGGGGGGTGACGTCAGCATCCTGTGTTTGTGATTTGGAGTTGCCTTAAGTCTATCGCTCAAAGTGAAGCATGTTTGACCAATGTAG
>NW_026306835.1:0-342 GCF_001194135.2 Octopus bimaculoides | reverse complement strand
ATATATATATATATATGTATATATGTATGAAAGTAGATACATAGGCACTTACATACGTCTCTGTGCTAGTTCATACATAGATAGTATATGCACATATACAATGATGGCGGTAAGGAGTTCACAAGTTGAGAAACTATTTGATAAAGCTTTCAATTATTCGCCTGTGTAAGTGTGTTTATGTAAATAAATGCATGCATATGTATATATATACATATTCACACATACACGTACATATATATATATACACACATACACATATATATGAATACATATACATATATATATATATGAATACATATATATGTATATATATGTATATATATGTGTATATATATATGTGTA
>NW_026306834.1:0-360 GCF_001194135.2 Octopus bimaculoides | reverse complement strand
TCGTCACGGATGTATACAGCAACTCCACCATGGCTCCTTTCCCTTCTGTCCGTTAGCAGTATGACATATTTTGGTACTTGTACTTCTGCATCCTCTATATCAGGGCTGAGGTGAGTTTCCACGAGTGCTATGCATAGGGCTTGATTGCATGCAGCAAGGTCTCTCAGGAAAGAAATTTTGCTTTTATTATTATAATGCAACAGGCTCCTAATATTTAGTAAAAATATTGGCGTGATGCCTGTGCAGGCGTTAGGGGAGGCCATCCCATGTCTGTTGACTGTGGTGGTCTTGCGCAGTGGGACGCAAGGTCCCTCGTCTGTGCTTGGCGTAGCCACGTCAGCTGCTGCACAATCTTTTGCG
>NW_026306833.1:191-323 GCF_001194135.2 Octopus bimaculoides | reverse complement strand
ATTTATTTATTTATTTATTTATGTGTTTCAGCCAAGTGGCTGCGGTCATAGTATATATGTACCTTTATTCTTAGTATATATTTATATATTTATTTATCTTTAGTATATTTTCATTTTATTTTTATTCGGAAG
>NW_026306833.1:0-181 GCF_001194135.2 Octopus bimaculoides | reverse complement strand
TATTCGGAAGTCCTGCGACGATGGGAAGGTGGTGAAGCATGCAGACCTGAAGAGAAGGATAATGGTGTGGATATCAGGATATCTCTCGACTGGAATGTTCTCAGGATCCAGGAACTCATTCTCCTGGTCATGTTAACTTTGCTATGTACATGAACGGCCCTCCTTGTATATATATATATAT
>NW_026306832.1:0-1414 GCF_001194135.2 Octopus bimaculoides | reverse complement strand
TCTTCTTCTTCTTCTTCTTCTTCTCTTTCTTCGTCTTTTTATTGTAGTTCTTTTCCTTCTTCTTCCACTTTTTTCTTCTCTTTCTTCGTCTTGTTATTGTTGTTCTTGTTCTTGTTCTTCTTTTTTTCTTTTTATTCTTAGAATATAGATAGATAGATGCATGCATGCATACATACATACATACATACATACAAACATACATAATGGCATATATATTTGCCATAGTAGTAGTGCCTAATAACCACTTGTTATGACTTAATATATCTATACATATAACTGACAATGTTACCAGTTTTGATGAGCTGCGACGGCGAGGGGGTTTCAATTCTACGATATGCTACACTCCAAACTCTTATATGAACGAGCGGATCATTACCGGGCGTCCTGTTAATTAATAAGTGAATAACAGGTGAAGTGCAGTTACGTAATTAACATTCATTAGCTTACAGCTGTTTCCGTTTTAAGGTACCGAGTGCACAGGTTTGTGAATCAAACGTGTTACATACAAGCCTATTATGGCGTCTTACGTGCTCTTTGTTGAATTAATGTAATTAAATCTAACCGGAAACTAATCCCTAACGATTTACACAGTCGGAAGTAGTTTTACTAACGCTAATACTTTACTAAATCTACTTCACTCAATTTCAATTATTCCGGAGAACGTTTAATGAATAAGATCTTACATATTCTAGCCAAGATGTGGTGCAATCTTAGTGAAGATTGGAATTATCAGATTGGTTAATCTTTAAAATGGAAGAAAGACATTCCTGAAAATACTTCGTGAAATAATCCCTACTTCGCATTCTTGGTGCAGTTCTTTTCATAAAAGTTTGTTTTTATATGCTATTATATTAACTTGTGCGTTATCCGTCGATACGACGCCGGTAAAAAACATTTGTTAACAATGCACGTACTTTCACATATATATATATATATATATATATATATATATATATATCGCGTTTCTGCCGTGCCAACATATTTAGATATAGGGAAAATGTCCGAAATACCACCGAAAATATTGCTAACATAACGTTATGAAGGTAATTGAAAACGGGCTAAATTCATTGTGAAATCAGAAGCTATCTCATATAAAAAGACCGTTAAGAACCAGTCTAATATTGTAAGAAATGCCAGTTTAGTTTGTAAACTTATGATGACGTCAGTAGGCATGAAAAGAAGAAAAAATTAACATAGAAATACTATGTCACGGCATTTGGTTATCTACGTATTAATATGTGCTAAAAAAGAACAAAAGAGAGAAAATTATGCTTATTAGAGTATAGGAAGAGCAAAATTATAATTGATGGTGTTATTTACTATCGAAATATTCAAACATTATCATCAATATAAGTGTGACTCTCTCCATTTTTGTTCTTGTTATATATATATATATATATATACGAACATACAT
>NW_026306831.1:0-845 GCF_001194135.2 Octopus bimaculoides | reverse complement strand
ATATATACGGTTTTTCGAAGCGTCTATTGCCCTTAATAGCCGATGAGAATGCATCGTAGATTTTCGCTCCGATATTCGAAACTCCGTGTAAAGTAATCGCAACGTTTTACTGTTTATTCTAAATTATAATATAAATATCCTCTATTTATCTAATATCAAGGTCTCATTCTTTTGCTGTTACGTATTGTCATCATCACCATGATCATGGTCATGATCATCATCATCAGCATTATTATTATTATCATTATTATTATCATTATTATTATTATCCTTATTATTATTATCATTATTATTATTATTATTATTATTATTATTATTATTATTATTATTATAATTATTATTATTCAGTAGTGTACAGTGCTCAGTAGTGCAATTTTCTGTATGTTATATATAGTTGTAAGTCCTGGTGTTTTTGTTCTGTATTTGTCTGAATATTTTTTTATTATACCTAAGGCGCCTACTATGATAGGTATTGTGTCTGTTTTTAGATTTCATATTCGAGTTACCTCTATTTCCAGGTCTTTGTATTTTGATAATTTCTCCATTTCTTTTAGAGAAACGTTGTCATCTGCTGGTATTGATACATCAATTACAAAGCATTTTTTCCTTCGTGATCTTTGACATCTGTAACTGGTCTATTGGCCTTAATTTCTCTATCTATGTATTGGCATATCCCAGATTATGATTGCTTTCTCGTTTTCTGTGACCTTTTCTGGCGTGTGTTTATACCATCTTTTTTCTGTTGTTATTCCATAGTGTTGGCATAGCTACCCGTGTATATAGGTGCCATCTCTCTGATTGTTATTATTATTATTACTATTATTATTCAGTAAAATAGATTATAA
>NW_026306830.1:0-212 GCF_001194135.2 Octopus bimaculoides | reverse complement strand
ATATATATTGCATTAGCCACTTCAAAGCTGACAATTCTAAAGTATAAGCTACAAGAAGACCAAATGAAGAAGAAACAGAGGGAGAGATAGAAGATGTGTGCATGTGTGCATATATAAATGTGTAGACATGCACGTGTGTGTAAATGGAACACAATTTGCTCTAGAGATAGATAACTTTCTTTTATTAGCCACACAGGGCTGCACACAGAGGG
>NW_026306829.1:0-448 GCF_001194135.2 Octopus bimaculoides | reverse complement strand
TATACATATATATATATCCATAAATATATACATATACATGTATAGATATTAATATTTATATATATTTATATTCACTCGCACGCACATAGAGACATTTTTATCCACCACCGTGACAACTCTTTTCCGTTTCTATGGTCATTTCTATTAATGTATTGCAGCATTGATGTCTAGTCCATCATCTCCCTTGACAATTATCCTAGTCAATTATTTACATTAATTATCTTTTCAATGTAGCCTGAGCATCTGTCAAATGTTATCTTTCTCTCTGTGTAGTTGTTACTACTTCTATACACTTGTACACTACAGACTTTGCTTCTACACTTTGACAGAAATGGGAATATTTATTTATCTTGTTGTATGTTGGGGCAATTATTGCTTGATTGCTTCATACCGTTATTGCTTATTCAAAAATCTTCTTCAAACTTTAAGGTTACATACATGCATAAAT
>NW_026306828.1:0-202 GCF_001194135.2 Octopus bimaculoides | reverse complement strand
TTTGTGCTTTATCATGTGCATTTTTTTTTATTTATTCTTTCTCATTGTTTTTCTTTCATTCCATTATTACGTTACTTCAAAGAAACTTTAATGACAGCAATACGATCGGTTGTCGTACTGATATCGTTGTTATCTAACCTACCTAGAAACAAGTTGCATCGATCTTTAGTTCTCTCTGTCTTCCTTTCTCTCTCTCTCTCTC
>NW_026306827.1:0-701 GCF_001194135.2 Octopus bimaculoides | reverse complement strand
ATATATATATATATTTATATAAATATGTATATTTTTTATTCAGAGTTTAAATTTCCCGGCCGTCGGAAAGTTTTCATGTAAACGGTTCACTTTTTTTAATTATGTACTTACCTGTTGACACACACAGAGGTACACTCACGCGCGCGCTCACAGTGAACTAGGGAGTATTTTCGGTGCTGATAACCACAGTTATATTAATCTTATTTAGAATTTCATAAAAGGAAAGTTACAACATTTCAAACTCCTGCAATTTTAATAAATCGACTACTTCCGTTGCCGACATGCCTGAATTCGAAATTGTCTTTTGTCATAGCAATGCCAATGAAATTATTTCTCTTCCTCTTAGGAATGAGAGTCTGTTTTTGCTTTTCTGGGTGAAGGAATTGGGAATTCGGCAGTAATGTGGCTGTTGAATGAAAACAGTTATTTATGCGAAGTATGCATGAAGGATTTATTCTGCAAATAAATCGCGAGAGACGAGAAGTATTTCCTTAACCTCTGCTATCTCGGGATTATGACACACTAGAAACGAGCATTCGACAACGGATTCTATTGGGAACGATATAGAGCGAGCATATTTGCAAATAACAGATATAGCACGCTAAAAGTGTCTACACATAACGGTGAAATACAGTGTTGACCATAATTTCTTTGTTGCTGATTCTTTTTCCTATTGCTTATATTTCATTAGGAGGCGCAAT
>NW_026306826.1:0-257 GCF_001194135.2 Octopus bimaculoides | reverse complement strand
CAGGTTGGGTGAGGCGCGTAAGGCAGCCTTAAGTTGCCTGTGAAATCGCTCAACCATCCCATTAGAAGCGGAATGGTAGCTGGTGGTGCGTATACGATGCCTTTGATGAAGGGAGTGGAAGATAGGCAAATTTACAATTGTTGAATTTTGGCGAAGTTAAATCTAACGTCGACAAAAGAGTTTGGTCCTGTGAAATAGCAAGTAAAGCAATTGCTGCAGGAGAGGAAATAGAATTGACAGGGAGTCTCGTGAGAGCA
>NW_026306825.1:0-377 GCF_001194135.2 Octopus bimaculoides | reverse complement strand
GGGATGTTGTGCAAGAGGAAAGATTGCAGGGAGGAAGAAGGATGATGAATGGTAAGGTGAGGTGAGGTGAGGTGATGGGCAGGGTGGAAAGGGGTAGGGGAGAGCAGGGCAGAAGGTCTGGTAGCCACTTTTTTTTGTGTATGTGTGTATGCGTATGTATGTATGTATGTATGTGTATGTCCCTCACTCTCTCTCTCGCTCTTTCTCTCTTTCTCTTAGATAGCCCTTGCCAGTATTCAAAGAAAGAATATGGCCCAACCACCACCACCACCACCATTGCAGCCACCATTACAACTGCCACCACTGCTACCATCACCACCAACATCGCAACTACCACCACCACCAACAACAACAACAACAACAGCAACAACAGTAGT
>NW_026306824.1:0-224 GCF_001194135.2 Octopus bimaculoides | reverse complement strand
CATATAAATATATATATATGTATATAAGTATATAAGATAAATATATATATGTATGCAAGATATATAAGATATATGTATATATGTGTGTGTGCGTTTGTGTGTTTGTGTGTGTATAGATATACATATATATATACACACATATATAGGTATGTGTGTGTGCAAATATAATATATGTATATATGTGTATTTTTATGTATATACATATGTATATATATATATATATA
>NW_026306823.1:0-371 GCF_001194135.2 Octopus bimaculoides | reverse complement strand
GAATAAGTACTCAATGCCCTAGAAAAAAACCTAGCTGTTTCTTGCAATACATACCAATACATATGTCTAGAGCAGGGGTTCTTGGCCATTTTTTATCTATGAACCCCTTTGATTACTATTTTATTCTGGTGGGCTCCTAGAGTCATTCGATGTTTAAAAACTAGCTTTGTAGAAACTTCTTTCAAAATTCCCATTTGGCTTTTCTCACATTAACTTGTTTAGTTTGAACCATGGAAAATGTTAGAGAAAGAAACCTGGCTGTTTCTTGCAAGACATACCAATACATACATCTAAAGCAGAGAAAATTTTTTCAGGGACCCTTAAAATCCTATTGTGGATCCCCAAAAATCTTATACAGACCCTGGTTGTGA
>NW_026306822.1:0-1125 GCF_001194135.2 Octopus bimaculoides | reverse complement strand
TATATATATATATATATATACATATAAATATATATACATATATATACATACATACACACATACATATACATAACATACCCATATACATATATACACACATTTTTCCACGTATAACCATGCATATGTATATACACTTGCACATGTATATGAACAGATGTACGAATAAGTAAATAGAGCAATAGCAGAACTAAAAATACTAAAACCCAGACCCTAATACCCGATCATAACAAAATTCAGCTATAGGAGAAAATAAACAATGAAATTATCTAAACCAAAAATAAGTATGTTTGCGAACATGAACACATCTGAACCCATTATATGTTAGTTTACTAATTAGTTTATGCTTTGAAAATAGAATAAAAAACAACTCAAGATTTCACAAGTTGCAATACCTCCTACCCTTATCATAAGGGAAATTCCCCCCAATAATAGACCATTCTAACGAAAAATTTTTATTTTGTTCTTTTAACCCCCAAATAAACCGACTAAGACTAGTACTAGCTATTTTACTCCTATCTCTAAACGTATTAAAGTGACAAGAAATTCTCCTACAAATCTTATCCGAAGAACAACCCACATAAACACTAACATCTGTATCGCTCTTAACCTTACACTATATTCTTTAATCCATAAACCGTCTACTAATTTGAAATATATAAGTAGATGGAGTAACCACCCTAGAAGTATTATTGATAATTTAGTTAGAAATATTTCGATTAGGCTTTCTAAGTTATCAGCTAATCGTGTTGTTTTCGATAATGAAGCTCCTTTTTATAATGAAGTTCTAAATAGGGCTGGTTTTAAAGATAAGGTTTATTATGTTGAACCTGAATCTGGTGAGGTTAGAGTAGATAGGGATGTTAGGAATAATAAGGTTAGGTTGGTTAGGAGTAATAATAAAGAAATTTATGATCATAGATACACTCGTAATAATGTCATGCGTAATTCTAAATGTGTTAGGTATTTTGCAAAAGGCTTTAATAATATTAATGATGGTTATCTTTGGTTTATTTTACCATTTGGTAAAAATGTTAAGTCGAATTTGGTAACTCAGTTTAGGGAGGTAATTAGTAACCAAATTCGCGTTACGGTAAAATTATTAATACACATAGTGTTAGGTTTGGT
>NW_026306821.1:0-233 GCF_001194135.2 Octopus bimaculoides | reverse complement strand
ATATATATATATATATATATATATATATATATACATGCACACATAAATTTAATCCATAATCATGAATCCAACAAAATATAATTCTGTTGAACTTATTATCATTGAAACTAACTTTGAATTCTTAATTCTAAGTCGGCTGCCAATTTTCTTTTGAAAGTGATACCTCCAAGAACACAGACACATGCGTATGTAAGTGTATGTGTGCGTGTATATATATACATATATATATATAT
>NW_026306820.1:0-511 GCF_001194135.2 Octopus bimaculoides | reverse complement strand
TAGTAGTAGTAGTAGTAGTAGTAGTAGTAGTAATAATAATAATGATAGTAATAATAATGATAATAATGGTAATAATAATAATAATAATAATAGTAATAATAATAATAACAACAATAATACTAATAATGGCGGCGGTGGTGGTGGTGGTGGTGGTAGCGGCAGCGGCGTATGCGCGTATGTGTTTTTCTTTCTGTAGTGCACTTGTGCACATTGTTTGCAATCTATCCGATATGTCATAAGCATATGCGCATTAATTTAGCTGATGCAACAGTGACCGTCGTGACTTGCTTATAGATTGCTGCAACTAAGCGCTATCTGTAGAATTGGTAAAGCTGTATTCATTAAACATGGACTCAGACTGAATTAAAATTAACTTACTGGAAAGGCCTGAGTGTATACGTGGGCATGTGAGCGTGCGAGGACGGGAGTGTGTGTGGTATGTGTGTATGTCTGTCCGCATGGAATTATGTATGCAAGTTACATATACATACGTTTTTGTGTGTGTATATAT
>NW_026306819.1:0-632 GCF_001194135.2 Octopus bimaculoides | reverse complement strand
ATATATATATAAATATCATTCTCTCTCGTCCTCTCTCTCTTCCAACTTATTCCTGCTCAATTTCTAACTTTAGGTTTTTCTCTAATTGTTCTATTGTTTTCTTATCATTCTTTTACCTCTATCTACGGTCTCTCTCACCCTCTCCCCTACTCTCTCCCCTCTCTCTCACTCCCTCTCTCTCACCCACACATACACACAAACATGGTTTTCTCCTCTCTTTTTCTCGTTTCTTTTTCTCATTCTGCTTTTACGCCTTTTGTTTCCAGTCTTTTTTACATCTCTCCTCCCGCCATTTTCCATTCTTTTTCCCAACCTATTTACCTTTAGTCTTTCCTTTTTTCTCGATACTCTCTCTCTCCCTCAGCCTTTACTCTTCAACTCCCTCTTTTATCTTCCACTTTTTAATTTTCTGATTGCTTTCATTAATTTTCTTACTATTTCTTTATTTTCGTTCTCTTTCCTCTGGCTTCCACTCTCTTTTTTTCCCCACTTTCTCCTTCGTTCTCTCTAACTCTACTACATTCTCTTCCTCTCTCTCTCTCCCTCCTCATTCTGTTTCTCCGCGCCTGTCTTTCTCTCTCACCCTCTTGCTCTCTCCATCTCTCATCTTTCCTCCTCCCCTCCTCCTCCCC
>NW_026306818.1:1683-1974 GCF_001194135.2 Octopus bimaculoides | reverse complement strand
ATATATATATATATATATATATACAGATGTGTGTGTGTGTGTGTGTGTATTTATTTACTTTTCTTTTTGTTCGGTTATTAGTTCCATTGTTATAGAAATGGTTTCTTAAATTCCATGATGTCTTCTCGCGTTTTATCTTCTTTGGTTGTTGTCCACTTTTTTTTGTGGTACTATTTCATTTTCGTATATATACGTAAGTAGGTATATATATGTGTATATAGATATGTCTATATATATATATATATATATATATATATATATATATATATATATATATATATATATATATAT
>NW_026306818.1:0-244 GCF_001194135.2 Octopus bimaculoides | reverse complement strand
CATATATATATATATATATAGATAGATAGATATATATATATAAATATATATGTATTTGATGTTTCATATGTATATACAGTATTATGTATACATGTATATAATTATGTGTGTGTATATATATATGTGTGTGTGTGTGTATGTGTGTGTGTGTATACATATATATGAATATGTATCTATGTTTATATTTCACATTTTACAGAATGCAATTAGTCTAATTGTATTCTAGAAAGCCTAAATGCATACA
>NW_026306817.1:0-203 GCF_001194135.2 Octopus bimaculoides | reverse complement strand
GTCCATTTTATATAGACACACACAACTAATAACCCTTGCTGGGGTTCATGGTTTAATGCTAAAAAATATGTTATGGCTGACACTATGTCTGTCTTAAAGAGACATATATTTTATTATTTAAGTGAATTTCAAGAACTTTTTTAATTCTATGAAAATATTCATTTCTCAGTCACATTTACACAGTTTTCCCCATGCACAATTTT
>NW_026306816.1:0-417 GCF_001194135.2 Octopus bimaculoides | reverse complement strand
AATAATAATAATAATAATAACATGCATGGTATCTCGGCATGATGGCTTTTAAAAGGCAGTCATTTGTTCATAGTAAGAAAACATACAGCTCAAACTAAACTTCTGTCTAAATCCTGTGACAGAATTCAAACTTTCATTGCCATAATTTCCATTCAGTCCTTTTTTTTCTTATATGATTTTTTTTTTCTTTTTAGTTCCCTTCTTCCGTTTCTTCTTTGAAATTAAATAAATAGTTTTTCTTTCTTTTTTATTTTTGTTTTTAGTTGTTGTTTTTTTTGTTTTGTTTTTAGCAACAATCATATTTAAGCATCTATTGCAATGGTTGGTGGAACAATATATATATAGGATTAGCTTAAAAAATGTGAAAAATAAATAGTGTGTATATATACATATATGTAACTATATATATATATATAT
>NW_026306815.1:0-200 GCF_001194135.2 Octopus bimaculoides | reverse complement strand
GATGATGATGATGATGATGATGATGGTGATGGTGGTGATGTTGCTGTCACTGATTGATATTGTTGTTGTTGTGGATTTATGTTGATGTCGTTGTTGTTGTCGATGCTGTCACTGTTTTGCTCCTGGTTGACGTTCTTGTTAATGTTGCCGACACTATTCACGTTGATACTGTTTGCAATGGCCGTTGTTGTTGTTGTTGT
>NW_026306814.1:0-240 GCF_001194135.2 Octopus bimaculoides | reverse complement strand
TGACTGTTTGTCGTTGTTTTATAGCAGAATAATTTAAAGACATTCGCAACTTGACTAACGGATTGCTTGAGATATTAAGCTTGCTCATTCTTTATGTGGCGTAAAAACAGCTGATACGAGCTGGTTGTAGGCGCTAAAGAGGATGCAGTGGCTCCAAGCTAGAGAGGTGTTTCTAAGATGTCAAGTAAGATAAGGCTGTTATTTCCCGTTATAGCAGAACGAATTTTATGTTTATGTATA
>NW_026306813.1:1933-2036 GCF_001194135.2 Octopus bimaculoides | reverse complement strand
ACATACCTACATACATACATAAATGCATGCATATATAGAAACATACATACCTGCATACATACAAACATATATACATACACACATACATACATACATACATACA
>NW_026306813.1:0-160 GCF_001194135.2 Octopus bimaculoides | reverse complement strand
CACACACACGTGCATGCATGCACACACACATGCATGTTCATACACACGCACATTCACATGCACACACACATACACGTGCTCATGCACACACACAAGCACGCACACTTGTACACACACACATGCATGTATGCACACACACATGCATGTATGCACACACACA
>NW_026306812.1:1119-1869 GCF_001194135.2 Octopus bimaculoides | reverse complement strand
ATATATATACATATATATTTAGACACTACAAGACTCTACAATTTATGGAACATGAATTGTATCACGCAGGGAACCACGAGGTGGTCACATCTGGAACGCCCTCTCACCGCTGGTCTCGTCGATAGAATCTAGGTTTAAACAACAACAGTAATATCACACAATTGGCATTATAAGTTGGTTCCTTTCAATGTCACCAAAATTCCAGAGGTTGGCGGTCTGTTACCATGACGTCACGAATCAAAAAAGTGCATTCCTTTTGTGTAGGGGAAATTTTTATAGAGTTCAATATATATTCCTGTTTTTCTAGAATATTGTACGGTTACGTAATTATACCAGAAGCTAGAACTAAGAAGATATGCAACAAGAACTGCAACAGAATTAAAAATAGAAAATGAAAAGAGGAAAACCAGTATAGTTGGGAAGAAAAATATATCCAAACTACAGAACTACCTCAGCACGAACGAACTAGGATTCATTTAAGCATAAAGGAATCTTTCTTACTCTCTCTAAATATATACATACATACACACAGACAGACATACATACATACACACATAGAGACACACATACAAATATATACATATGCCCATATATATATGTTTGTCTATATATATGTAGATATATGTGTCCGTATATACACAAGCGTGTATGTGTATATATATATATAAATATATATGCGTGCATGTGTATATATATATACATATATATGTATGTGTATATATATATATATATATATATATATATATATAT
>NW_026306812.1:0-314 GCF_001194135.2 Octopus bimaculoides | reverse complement strand
TAAGTAGGCATGTACATGTATGTGTGTATATATGCATATACTTAAATGTTGCGTGGGATATTTATATCGTGTTTTTATTATGTTCATAATGTTAGCTGTTGTTCCATTCATTCTGCTCTATTCATTCTGGCAAATTACGTGCATTTCTCTATATTAATGTGTGTATGTATGTAGGCATGTATGTGTATATATGTTCTATGTATTCTCACCCAGGCTGGAGACTAATATCAACACTTCCATGTGACACGCTTGAACAACTGAGTGGATCATTCTTATATGAAACCATTCGTAAAGAATATATATGTATGTATGTA
>NW_026306811.1:0-254 GCF_001194135.2 Octopus bimaculoides | reverse complement strand
CAGAAAATGAAGCCACTAAAAATTTGCTTCATACTGTTTTCAGTCATTCTGTCACCCCAATGAAATACCTTACTCTTATACATATACACACGTAAAGACAAAGTGTGAGTGACATACTTTGAGGGTTGCTTCACGTAGAAAATCATAAGTTTTTATTAGTATTTATGGGAGACCTATTCCTTTCTTTTCATATACAGCCTGTTTACGTTTGCGTTTGGGTGTAGAGCCTCATGCAGCGTCATCAACTTTTTCGT
>NW_026306810.1:0-514 GCF_001194135.2 Octopus bimaculoides | reverse complement strand
TGTGTGTGTGTGTGTGTGTGTGTGTATGTATGTATGTATGTATATGTATGCATACATGCATGCATGTACGTACGTACATATATATATATATTTATGTATGTATGTATAAATGTATGTATGAATGAATGAATGTATATATGTATGTTCGTATGTGTGTATGCATGTATGTATGTGTGTATGTATGTATGTATGTGTGTGTGAATGTATGTACGTACGTACGTATGCATGTAGGTATTTAACTCTTCTATTTTTTAATTATTATAAATCTTCCACTGAGGAGGGAGCCAGTTTCCAACAGAGATACAAGGCTCCATCTTTGGGATGTAGTTAACACAGACAAATTCCCGTATGTATGAATGTATGCATGTATGTATGCATGCATGTATGTATGTATTTATGTATGTATGCATGCATGTATGTATGTATATATGTATGTATTTATGTATAGAAGTATATATATATACATACATACACACATACATACATACATTCATATATACATACATATATATAT
>NW_026306809.1:0-248 GCF_001194135.2 Octopus bimaculoides | reverse complement strand
AGAGAGAGAGAGAGAGAGAGGGAGAGAGAGGGAGAGAGGAATGGTAATCCACTTATAGTAATGCTGCAACAATGGTTTGGTCAGTTTGGTGAGTGGCACCAATGGAACGATGATCCTTGGAATCGATGGAACGAACTGTCAAGTTGATAACCCAAACGGAACACATACATCGATACAGGCCTACACACACACACATACATACATATGTATACATATATATGTATATATATATATATATATATATATAT
>NW_026306808.1:0-255 GCF_001194135.2 Octopus bimaculoides | reverse complement strand
TCGAAATGAATACTTTCTTACCGAAAATATCTGTTTCTCATCAGTACAGACCTTTGGGTAAATACAATTTACAGGATCGCATACTATTTGTACGCCACAAGTGGAACACGTGTATACGATTCTATTAAATTATATTTATGGTAAGATTCAAAAGTCTTCGTTTTTTCGCGCTAAATCCGGAAATATCTCCGCAGAAAATATCTCCACATATATGTATATATACATATATATATGTATATATACATATATATATAT
>NW_026306807.1:0-700 GCF_001194135.2 Octopus bimaculoides | reverse complement strand
TATATATATATATATATATATATATAGAGAGAGAGAGATAAGTAGATAGATTGATTGACAGATAGACTAATAGATCGATATAGACACATGCCGCAATAACTTGTTTCAGTTGCATAAAATGAAATTACTTATATTTTAGTTAAAACATATTTCTTAAAATGCTCTATAATGAACAATTTATGATTCATATCTAGTAGTTACCAATAAATCGTTTGCGTAAATACATTATAGATGTGAAAAGAATACAACAATTTTACATGGTTAGGACTCAAACAAGTAATTATAACAATGTTTACATTTCTGGTTACAGACGTCACGCACAAAGAATAGATTGTGCAACGCATTTATTTAGACGCCATTTGCTATAGCACAGACTTTATGTATTTGAAAGTCATTGTTGGGAAATCGAAATATTGTATTATAGTAAAATTTGTTCGGAAATCTATAGAATTTGAGTGTATTAAGTTAACCAATCGGGTTACTCTTAACGTTGTGAAAATTTCAAATGCTTTAGCATTGAATGTATAGGTCTATTTTATGAAATAAAATTTCAAAGTTTATTGTCATTACCGGAAAACCAGGAGCTTATAAGTGTAGTAACTTTCCATTCGAACTGCCACTAACTTCGTAAACGACGTATATCAAGAATTTTAGAACTGAAAATATCTGTCTTATTAAGTACATTTTGTAAGCTTCTAGA
>NW_026306806.1:0-464 GCF_001194135.2 Octopus bimaculoides | reverse complement strand
TATATATATATATAGTTGTGAACATGTAAGACCAATGTAACAAATTACATGTGTATATGAGGAGAAATTTAACAGCACGCACATGCACACACACAACACACACTCAGAGTCATTTGTAGGTATACAAATCAATATACTTTGCTGTTATCCATCCACTGTAGATAAATTAATTGCTTGGTTCGATGTAATCGACTGAAACCTAAAACCAATTGAAGAATAAAGGTAAATAAAGAAGCAATGAAATATAAACAGCGAGGTAAAAGCATAGTAATCTATAAAGACTTCTGCTCATACAGATAAGTTTTTCTTGTAGGCTGATTCGTTTGCTCATGCTAAAGTTACAATGTTTCCACATTAAGTATTTAATTCAAACAGAAGCTGAAAGTGTTTGTAACGAAGTTCAAGGGAGACTTACTTGTTTACGTAAAACCTCAAACACATTCATTGCGTATGTAGAGGTGTAT
>NW_026306805.1:0-1750 GCF_001194135.2 Octopus bimaculoides | reverse complement strand
ACACACACACACACACACACACACACACGTATGTATTCTAGATATTAATATTATTTCTTAAGTAGACCCTCAATACGTTCCTCAGATTCCAGACTTTACTTACAGCAGAATAACTGAGATCTTTGAAATGATTATTTCCTTTGCTTCTGACTAAAACGCCAAACATTTTCCCTATGTTCTATAAGTACGGTTTTCCTATCCACCGCTAAAAGCATTTAATTCTTGCTCGGTAAAGAGATATTAGATGAAATACATGAGGAAATTCTGCTGAGAGATGTGCTCCGGCATGACTGAAATCTCGAAGGCAAGCAGTATGTAACCACGACACCCCTATGACTCTATCATGGACTTAACGCTCCATGGCATGACATATAAATACAAACATATAAACGCACAGGCAACTCTTCTTGTAACCACGTCGTTTCGCATTCTGGCCCACTGCGCAGCACGTTGAGCAAGTACCTTATTCAATAAGCTCGGATAGACGAATGGCTTGTGCATGATTTTGGTAGCAGGAAACTGCGAGGAAACCCGTCTCGCATATATATATATATATATATATATTTCATATAAAATTAGTGTACATTTATACACAAAAGAGGTGATCCTTACAGGACATCTTACATGATAAACGAATCCGTTAAAGCCCAAACTTTTGAAGAAAGTCGACAAATATATTTTTATTTGCTGCCGACTATAACTGCGCTTGCGCGGTGGGTTTGAACAATTATAATGTATAAAGATGAGACATGTGCTGCCTATTTGTCCCATAATTATACGTTAATTACAGCGCCCTTGCTGATGAAGAACATGGATAGCAAATTATTTTACTTGTTTATTAATGTTTGAAATCTAGGTACAATTGGTAACTATTGAAAATGTTTTTATTTTTCATCCCCTTCGAAATTATTCTTAACTGAAGTTTAGACTTTGACTGCTTCTTTTAGCATGTAAGATGTCCAGCTAGGGTCACCTCTTTAGTGTGTAAATGTAGACTAATTTTATATGAAAAATACGTTGTCTATTGACTATTTTATGTATGCCGGCCACTGGTAGAAAATTTCTCTAATTTTTCTACCCTATATATATTTTCTTAATATATACTGGGACCCAATAGTTACAGGTATAAACCTGAACTTGGAATCTGGATAGAGTAACTGCAGATTTCTCAGTAGTTCAGCGTAGGTATTTTCTTTTTCACCGATCTTCAGCTTTATGTTAACGTCTGCTGGGCAGCTAATTTCCACAACTGTGCACAGTTTCTCTTCTCTATCCCAAATCATTATATCAGGTCTGTTGTGCTTACATTTTATTGAGGTCTTCATTGGTACATTTCACCAGTATTCCTTTTAATCATGAGTGGCTATGGTTTCTACCATATTATGGATTGTTATTTCTTTGTCCTCGGGGTTATCTTTCCGACGGATTTCATTATAGAGTGTCCTAGCTACAACGTCATGTCTCATCGGTAGATAAAACCGTGATGACATTTTCGGACAACAGCTTATGATGTGGGTGATATCTTCAGTGTGAACTCCACAGAATCTGCATCGGTCGTCACATTGCACTGCTTTGCCTGCATTTCTGTCCCTTTTGTGCATCAAATATTTGGTTGATATTTCTTGTTCCTGGATTGCAAACGCATACCCTTCAAAGTGGGAGGTAGCAATCCGGCAATTGGTCCATGATAAACTGCTTTGATGATTAATGTCACTATCATCTCGGAGCTATCTACTAACATATCCATGCA
>NW_026306804.1:0-573 GCF_001194135.2 Octopus bimaculoides | reverse complement strand
GGAAAGCGGACGTTAAACGATGATGATGATGATGATGATTATCATTATTTCTTTGCTGTTGTATGGATGTATATTATTTACAGACATAGCTGAAATTTGGGAGATTTACACAAGCACAGCTATGTGATGTCATTCTTAATTATCATACTGTAAAAAGTAATTTAGGACATGTTACATGATATATCTGCTCTGTCACCCCAAAAGAAGCAAGACTGTATTAATCTTAATGTATGCACAAGATAACAAGAATTTAATTTCACAAAATCTGGACATGAGAAACCTTCTAAATATATGTGTGAAATCACTTTACCATGATTACCTAGAAACGCCTATTATTTTCCTTGTGACAAGATTTCTGTAGCTTAATTTAATTTATTTTGAAGGTATGTTGCTGAGTAGTTAGGATATTGGATTCATGATTGTTAGATCATTATTTCTATTCTGGGACTGGATGGCACATTGGGTCCTTGAACATGATACTTTATTTCATGTTGCTCCAGTGCACTCAACTGAAAATGAATATCAGTGGTTACTCTATAACAAACTGGTGTCCTGTTCAAGGGGTCAGTTTTG
>NW_026306803.1:0-295 GCF_001194135.2 Octopus bimaculoides | reverse complement strand
TAGCAGTAGGAATAGTGATGGTGGTAGCTATTGTAGTAATGTCATAGTAGCCAGTGTGGTCGTAGTGGTTGTAGCTAGTGTAGTAGTGACAGTGATAGCTTGAGTCGTAGTATGCATAGTGGTTGCTACTGTAGCAATATAGACATAGTAGCTACTGTAATAGAGGTGGTTGTAGTTCGGGTGATATGCTATACGCACTTGTCATAGTTTCGGTGGTAGTGGTTTATGGTGTATGGTAGTTCTGGCTCAAAACGTAGTAGTAGTAGTAGTAGTAGTAGTAGTAGTAGTAGTAGTA
>NW_026306802.1:0-307 GCF_001194135.2 Octopus bimaculoides | reverse complement strand
GACAGACACACACACACACATTCTCATTTTTATATATATAGATATATATAATATTTATATGTGTATATATAAATATATATAAACACATATATATATGAATTGTATATATATTTATATATATAATGTATATATAATATATATGTATATACAATATTCATAATATATACATATAATATTCATAATATATACATATGTATATATATATATATAATGTATATATAATATAATGTATATATAATATATAATGCATATATAATATATATGTATAATATCTATATATATAAAAATGAGAATGTGTGTGTGTCTG
>NW_026306801.1:0-424 GCF_001194135.2 Octopus bimaculoides | reverse complement strand
TATATATATATATATATATCTAAATTCTGTACGATTCTCTTATTCTTTCTTTCAGCCCCTTCACACTTACTTAATTCTTTTCATTTTTCTTTTTCTTGCTCCCCCCTCTCTCACATTTCTTGGCTTTCCCTTCATTCTCACCTTCTCCCCTTTTTTACTTCACTCTGTCCCTTTTCTTTTTTCTTTCTTTCTCATCCCTCCCTAATTCTTGTATCCCTCTGACCCTACCTCTCTCCTCTCCTTCCACGTGACCGGTGTTCCGCCAATCCTGACCTTTCTTTCTTGGTTCGACTGCCATCCGGGCAACATCTATATTCCTTCCCATGACTTTCATCTCATATGTCCCTGTCGTAAAGATTCACTTCCACACACATTAGCTTAATTTAATTCGTCCTTAGTCGAAAGACACCTGTTGTTAATGTCC
>NW_026306800.1:0-698 GCF_001194135.2 Octopus bimaculoides | reverse complement strand
TACCCTGTAACTCGTCGTGTGTAGATGTTTGTCAGATGTTTGTAGTGCACTGTCTCTTGTAAGCCAGATGGAAGGTATTTTTATTTTTTGCTTCCTATACGCAACACTTGGTGCTCCATGGTTGGTGGCTGTAGAGAGGAAAGTTACTTGTTTCTTCTATGTCTCATATGAAGGTGTAGCGAATGCTATGTTTACTATATGGTTGTCTAGACTTAGCTGTCAATTGGCGTATTTTACCTTGTTTCTGTATGTGGTCACATGACCATACCCCTTCGTGCCAATTGGATGCTTCAAGTCATTGGACCAAACCGCTTGCCAGACCAGAAAATATATGGTCTGTTTTGGGCCAACTGATGTCTATGAACAAGGAATTTCTTTTGAGATAGCCAGAGAGGAGAGAATTGTCACCAGAGATCTTTGACGCCATGCTTTGTGTTTATCCGGCACACATCACCACATATGTACATGCTACACGAGGGACCAATGTATTTTTGCTAACAGAATTATTCATACCTTTGGGATACAAGCAGCACAATATTCCTTCTTTTTTGCTTTGTCACGTAGTGTCCTACATTTTGAAATACTTGCAATTTGTATTTTTACTGTTTATGTTTGTTTCGCTTGATATATTTTGGAAATTAAACATTCTAATATACGAAATATACTTCACATTATTACATATACTATACTAATATTGT
>NW_026306799.1:0-333 GCF_001194135.2 Octopus bimaculoides | reverse complement strand
AGATTTTGTTATTAAAATATTTTCACGTAATGTCTCATAGTGATAAGACTTTTTGTTGACATTTTATTTTATGATGCCTACTGCCTACCCTGACGGCACGTGCCTACCGTTGATACTGGTGAGAAAAATTTATTTTTATATTTTTGCTGTCTGTGTCAAATTCGATAAGATACTTTATTTTTGATTTGCATTAGATTTCATATGTTCATAGATACACACATACTTACATACATACATACACAGATATGTATATATGCATTAATGCGTTTATAAATATGTATACATTTATAGATATATGCGTATATATATATATATATATATATATATATATAT
>NW_026306798.1:0-672 GCF_001194135.2 Octopus bimaculoides | reverse complement strand
TTAGCCTGAGTTGCTGGATAATTTTTTGTTCCTTTAAGAATATTGTAGAATGGAACCTTTTCAAAGATTGTGATTTAAATCCTAATCTCTAGAGAAATTTATTGTTTCAAGAAAAGATTGAATTTGTATTACTTTTAATTTTTACGATTATAGATAACAACTCAGGTTGTAACTTCTGAACCTGAGTCAGGAGCGTGTGAACGATGTCAAGAGAACATCTGCTACGAATTATATTTTTTGAGATAGGACACCTCTCTAAGACAACCGCCAGATGCTGAAAAAAATAAATGAACTGTGATCAGGCTCAATAAAAGGAGCCCAAGTTATTGGCTGAAATTACATACTTGAAGTCAGTGTTAGCAGAAACTAAATCAGCTTGCAAATACATGCTCATTTTACTAAATTTATACTCAGGCTAAGCCCAAACAGCCCGAGTGCTGGAGTCACCACTGAGTTGAGAATAACAATCTCGGTTATTATTTCAGGTTGATAATTTATTTTATTGTCCAATATTTTATCAATTGGTTAAGTTAGCATCTAAGTTAACAATGATTTTGATTCAACCAATGTTGTCTCAACATATAAACAAGTACCTCAGTGACTTAAATAATTTTCAATATTTTAAATAATACTCTTTTACTCTTTTACTTGTTTCAGTCATTTGACTGCAGC
>NW_026306797.1:2037-2855 GCF_001194135.2 Octopus bimaculoides | reverse complement strand
TGTGATATTAGATCTTAAGGCAGGCTATATAAATGTATAACTTGACAATAACAATTGTGGGTTTTGCATAACATCCTAGAGGTAGGATAAAACACTATAGATCTCCATTCTATTGGAAAATTGTTTATAATTTATAATTTATAATTTATAACCTAGAGTGCATAGGGTATAATATTAGGCCCTAAAGCAGGCCATATTAATATATTAATATGTAACTTACATATAGCAGCTGTGGGTTTTGAAAAAGCTCCTAGAGATAATAATTCCTATTGTAATTGAGAGTTATTTATAATTCATATTTTATAGTACAATGTAGTATAATATTAGGTTTTAAGGCAGGCATATCAATGTACAATTTACCAATATCAATTGTGGGCTTTACAATAGCTCCTAGGATAATATAATTTAATTCCTATTAGAATAGAGATTTGAGTAAAAAATTGTGACAAATTCATATAATATGGCAAGGGGTTACCTCCCCTTAATGGACTTAGTTTTGAGAGGGACAAAAATACTATTGAACCACTTGACGCTCAACTTAAATATGGAAGAAATCTAGAAATACGGTATTGATCTCCAAATTTTGTTTCATTTATTTATTGTTTGTTTGTTTGTTTGTTCTAAAAGATTATTCCCCGAAGAAGTGTATGGCAACTTATATGTTTGACTTAAACTTGACGGTCAAATATAGCTTTATACAGAAATGTTGACATAGGAATAAATAACATTGATATGGATATTAACGTCAAATCTCTTTCGTAACTATATATATATATATATATATATATCTTTATAGAGACATATTTACTTTATATATA
>NW_026306797.1:0-1405 GCF_001194135.2 Octopus bimaculoides | reverse complement strand
TATATATATATATATATGCATACATATATATACACGAACAAACACACACACAGATATTTACTTAGCAATTTCAATGTGAAGACAACTTTTAGTAATTCAAAGACTGTTAGCTCCAATTAATTGTTTACTACTTGTTGCCAAAATTTTTGTCGGCCTCTCTGCCTCCTGGTCACTGGAACGATTCCAGCGAATTTTACTCTGTACGAGGAAGATATCGGCACTAATTAATAGATAATTAGGTGTAGTTTTTATAAGCCTTTCAATAATTAAGATGTGAATCACCTTCTCTGTAATTATTTTACCTGCATATCATTTTCCAGTCAACTACAGTTCCTAAAGATACATATTGGACTATTGCATACATCTAAAAATCTCGCTTCGTAGCGCCGTGGTGTAACTCGGTGTGTTTACACCTCTCGTCTACAGCGAGAAATTTTCTCCATGAAATACCTCAAGCATATTTAAACCTGTAGCAAGTTTCTATATATTCGTAGATGATGAGAGAGAGAGAGAGAGAGAGAGAGAGAGAGAGAGAGAGAGAGAGAGAGAGAGAGAGAGAGAGAGAGAGAGAGAGAGAGAGAGATTAGAATATCAGAGTAGCTTGAGAAAATATGCAATTGTGAGAAATTTGTTTCCATGTTGCTCAGTGACAAACAAGAAAGAAAGATGCGTTGGAGACATCAGGAATATAGCTGACATCATTACCACCAATCGAAGAATACTTCGATGACATGCACGGGTGACGAAAGCTGGATCTACTGATATGATCGAGATATAAAAGACAGAGTTCCCGATGGAAGTATCCTGGTTCCCCCAGATCTATGAAGGCCCCTCAAAGGAAGTCTACCGAGAAGGTCATGACGATCTTTTTAACGACAACAGCAGTATCATCTGTATGTAATCTGTTCCCTCTGGCCAGACGGCCAACAGGGAGTACTTTGTGGAAGTTCTCAGGGAGACAGGAAGAAATTTTATGATAAAGTCCAGAGCTCTTTCACTTTTGTCGGAAGCACATTCATTAGGATAATTAAGCAGTCAACAATTCAGTCCTGGTAACCAGTTACTTGATAGAGGCGGCATCAAACGTAGCCCTCACTCTCTTTACATCACTGATATTGCTAACTGCAACTGCTGGTTTTTCTCCAAGCTGAAGAAGTACCTCAGAAGTAGTCGCTTTGAAAACATCCAGAAGATGAAGAAGGCTATGACACAGATACTGGATATCTTTAATTTGTAAGAATTTTATAGGGCCTTCCCGAGGAAATTGGAGCGCTACAGTTGCAATTATGGCAAAGGATCCTACATTCAAATAATTCGTAATTTTATACTCCCTTGAAATGAAGAAATATCACTCCTGAAAAAGTCCCAAAGCATTTGGAATGAAACATTTATACACACACACAGA
>NW_026306796.1:0-711 GCF_001194135.2 Octopus bimaculoides | reverse complement strand
TATATATATATATTTATATCATTTATTCTTTTACTTCTTTCAGTCATCTGACTGCGGCCATGCTGGAACACCGCTTTACACCGTTTTTAGTCGAAGAAATGGACCCCAAGATTTATCCTCTGTAAGCCTAGTACTTATTCTATCAGTCTCTTTCGCCGAACTGCTAGTTCACAGAAACATGAACACATCAACATCGTTTGTCAAGCGATGGTGGTTGGGAAAACACAGACTCACAAATACACACACACACACACACACACACACGCACATACCTGCGCGCACGCGCACACGACGGGTTTCTTTCAATTTCCGTCTACCAAATCCTCTCAGAATGATTTGGTTGGCCTGACGCTATAGTAGAAAACGCTTGCCCAACTTGTCACGCATTGGGACTGAACCTGGAACCATGCGGTTGGTTAGCAAGCTCCTTACCATACAGCCACTCCTCCACCTATATATATACATATATGAATGTACACACAAATATGAATCTGCACACAAACATACATTCCCCCCATACATATATATGTATGTGTTTGTGTGTGTGCGTGTGTATGTGTGTGTGTGTGCGTATGTGCACTAAACATATATATATATGTATATGTATATGTATATATACATATGCATATGTTATATATATACACATATTTTTATTTTACATATAAAAATGTTTATATATACACACATACATGTATACATACACACAAACAC
>NW_026306795.1:0-271 GCF_001194135.2 Octopus bimaculoides | reverse complement strand
CATACATACATACATACATACATACATACATACATACATACAATCCATAACTTATGCGTGACTCTGTTAGATACTTTACGAATTGTGATGCTGGCTGTGTGTGCAGTATATATTTACTACGATACTATATAATTTTATGATTTACACTATATGACTGACATGCTATATAAACCACATAAAATATTTGTTTTATACTTTGTCTCAGTGCATTTTTTATATGATTTCCATACACATCAGAGCAGCCACATACACACACAAACATATATATATA
>NW_026306794.1:0-299 GCF_001194135.2 Octopus bimaculoides | reverse complement strand
CCCAACCTCAGCGCCTCTTCTAAGTTCTTAACTAGCTGCCCTTCTACTCTTGTCCTGTCTAGTCTTAGCTGTTTGCTAAACCTAATAGACTCGAAACGAATGGCTCTTTTGAGGGCAAACCACCACCGGTTATTAACCACGGTACCGGTTAACGCTCTCTATACTAACTCCTTAATCCGACTACGGTATGCTTCACAAGTCAAAATAGTCTTGTTCATCTTCCAGTAGCCGGATCCTCTACTAGTTGTCCTATCTACGTCCAACCTACACTTAACCATTCTATGGTCAGTGTAGGACAC
>NW_026306793.1:0-478 GCF_001194135.2 Octopus bimaculoides | reverse complement strand
ATAGCAAAAATTATAAATACTTCTGATCCCAAAACATACCACTACAATTGGAAGCGTCTACGGAAGGAGGACCAGAGAAACTGTAAACCTAATTCCTTTCTTTTTTTGCTATTTTCATTTTCTCTTTGTTTCTTTTTTTTACTATTTTCATTTTCTCTTTGCTTTGTTTTTTGGGTTTTTTTTCTCTTCACTCATATGACATGTCGATCCCCACTAACATTGATGAACTTTGTACATTCAAACAAATTGATATTCAGTTTTAATATTATTGACTGCTATGGACATCCAAACTTGCAGCTGTCCTCCTAGTTCATAACGCTAAATTTATCTGTTTTGAGCTTAATTCGTCAACATTGAAACATTTTAATTTGCATAAATTGAAACTTTCAAAGATATTTTTCTAATTCATAATTTTTAATTTTTAACATTGATAAACAAAAAAATATTGTTGAAACTAGTTTAGTATATATGTAAAAAC
>NW_026306792.1:1773-1913 GCF_001194135.2 Octopus bimaculoides | reverse complement strand
GTGTGTGTGTGTGTGTATGTATGTATGTATGTATGTAAGTATGTATGTATATAGTTATAGTATATTCTAGAGGGTCAGCCAGATATTAAAACTAATGTATATTGTGAAATATACCATAATCTACCATGTGCACGAATTTC
>NW_026306792.1:0-516 GCF_001194135.2 Octopus bimaculoides | reverse complement strand
AAAAAAAAAAAAAAAAAAAAAAAAAGCAAATAGGAAGTAAGGAGAGAGACAAATATAAACAAATAAATACAGTAAATAAGAGTAAATAAAAGTAAATAAAAGTAAATAATGTTTGTGTGAAACGAGACAATGATTAACTGGTTGTTACTGTTGTCTTGGTAGTGGAACAAATAAGAGAAAGCAGAGAAACAATAAGTCTGTGATGAGGTAATTAAACTAAAGAAAATAAAGTAAGTTTTCCTAGTGTTTAGCCCTGTCCGTTAATGGTCAGAGTAACAAAGTAATGGTTAGACTTTAACAATTAACTCCCCATTTATATTGTTATGTGTGAACTTTAGGAATTAGGAACACGTAATTGGTTAAATTTGTTTCTTCCTTTTGGAATCTTATCAATAAAAGGTTCAGATGATATCTTCTGAGAAAGTCTAAGTGCAATTCCAAATATAATCCATTGGTTGAAAGAAAAAAAAAATCTTGTTTTTTCCTATATCATATATATATATATGTGTGTGTGTA
>NW_026306791.1:0-5464 GCF_001194135.2 Octopus bimaculoides | reverse complement strand
ACATATATGTGTGTATACATGTATATATATTCTTTGTATTATTATATAAAATATACTCTATTTCCTCATTTTCATTTTCTGTTTTGTTTGTTTTGCTTTTAGTTCCTCCCCACCAACGTAGTTTCCATTGCTGATTTAATAGAATACTCATCCTCCACCCACATTGTTATGCTTCATATTTGTAATGTCCCTCATCCGTTGCATCTCACTCTAGTGTTCGTGTAAAGACATTTTTATTACTTTGCATTCCCATTATTTGTTATAATTGATAACGTTTGAAATCATTATCTTGTAATCAATACCTTGGGTAATGGACTGGCAAAATCATTAGAGCACAAAAAAAAAAAACCGAGTACCTCCTTGTGTTTCTTTCTGCTGTTTGCTTTCTGAGTTCAAATCCTCTTGAGGTCAACTTTCCCCTTCATCCTACCAGGGTTGATAAATAAAGTACCAGTCTAATATTGGCCTCAATGGTATCAACTAATCCTCTATCCCTAAAATTGCTGGCCTATCTAAATTAGAAGCAACTGTTGGAAAAATGCCTTGTGGTGTTTCTTCCTGTTCTTCACGTTTCAACTTCAAATCCCTCCAAGATCAACTCTACCCTTCATCCCTCCAGAGTTGATGAAGCAAAGACCCAGTCTAGTATTGGTATTGACAGTATTGAATTATCCCCTTCCCTCAAAACTGCAGACCCTGCATTTAAATTAGAAACCATTATTTCTAAATAGGTTTAGATCCTGCAAGACTCAGTTTTGTCTTCCATCTTTCTAGGGTTAATATCCTTTAAGGGGATCAATTAAGTTGGTTGCCCCACTTGCCCCAAATTTTGGGTCTTTTTTGCCTATGTTAGAAACAATTATTGTTCCTACTATTATTAACTTTATTATTTTTCTCAAACCTTCCTGGGAACGGTTCTTTAGTGTTAGTGGAGGATTGGAATGGGGTTTTAGATGTAAAGTGAAACTGTGTAGGTTTAGCAGATAGGAGAGGAGGGTGCAAAAGCCTCGCAAACCTGCTCAGACGATTCCAACTGTCTGACAGGTATTGACTGGATTTCCTGGATGTGCCAGTGCAGACCTGGTCAAACCACATCAGGTCATCTACATCATATCTAGATAAGGTATTCTGTAGAGTAGCAGATAAGGATAACATAGGTTTTCCACAGTTTAACGTTGTCGACTACACAGACCACAAATTCATGATCTGTTCAGTCAACTAAGATAAGCTTCATAGACAGAGACCTGGTTACTGGAAGCTGAACATGTTACCAGTGCGTAAAAATTTCAGAGACTGGATTAGTGAACTAGTTAAGAGGGCGTTGACGGGAGCAATAATGAACAATAAATGGTGGTTTGCCCTGAAAAAAGTGATTGGAATAGAATTGATAAGGTTTAGCAAAGCACTAGCATTAGAAAGAAACAGTAGAGACATTTAGTCAAGAAGCTAGATGAGGCTTTTAGAAAAGGCATCGCGACCGATATGCTCACAGCGAGATTGGCACTTGATTAATTCTTCAATGTGAAACATGAAGGTTGCATTGTCAGAGCTAAGGCACAAGCACTTAGGCATGAAGGGATGAAAGCCATTCAATGGGCCTGGGTAGCAGAGGCATGGCATGGCAATAAATCCATGATCCGATCCTTGCTGGACTATGGAAGGCAAGTGATAAATGATCTGAGACAGATGAGTGCAGGTTTTCACCAGTGCTTCATTCAACTGTTCGGAAGCATTGGTGAACCGGGTCACAGGATGGATTTCATATCCTACCTCAACGGGCTGCTGCAGTTCTTGGTGATGGAGCTGGAGTGCTGCGAAAGGCTGATAACAGCCTTTGAAATACGGAAGCAATGGCTAGCTGCACAAGGGGTAAATCACCTGGTTTGGATGGTCTGCCCTACAAGCTTTATGCTTGAATGCCAGATTTGTTCAGCGACCTCTCAGCAAATGTTTATTGCAACAGGCAACAAAATGGGAGAATTCCCACTTTTGTTAGCCAAGGAGCGGTGGTGTTGCTGAAAAAACCTGAACAAGGGGGATTGTATTGACAACTTTAGGCCAATAACTCTGCTGAATGCAGAGTTCAAAATTTTGGCCAAGGTATTAGGTACGAGGTTGGCATTTGCTGTTGGGGATCTAGTAGGGGGGGAGGCACAGACATGTCCCATTCCAAAAAAATCCATCCATGACAACCTCCACCTTATGTGATACATCGTTGAGAAAGTGGCTAAAGAACCTGGCACAGGTGGGACCCTGGTCATTTTAGATTAGACTAAAGCTTTCGATAGGGTTCACCATCTATAGCTGGTTTCAGACCTGTATTCAGGGGCTGGATTACTGCAATGTACAGCAACATCTGTTCAGTGGTCAGAATGAAAGGTCACATCTCAGAGCCGTTCAACATCATGTGCTCAGTCTGGCAAGGTTGCCCCCCCCCCTCATCTTGAGCCACTACTGCATAAACTGGAGGTTTTGAAAGGCATCCCACATGACCTTGGATGTGGGAGATGCATATGCCGACAACATCACCAAAGTGGTGTTGGATCATAAACACATAGGAATAATTGGTACTGCTCTCAAGGCTCAGGGTCTAGTCTGGTCCAGACCTCCAAATGGACAAAAACTGGGACGAGATAATGAGTAGGGTGACTAGTTTCATCCAAAAATGAGCCGAGAGGAAGTTATTCTTGAAAGGTCAGGCAGAAGTGGCTAATGCATATATTGTGTCTGTTATCTAATGTCGCTTGACTGTTGTGCCTTGTCCTGGCCACCGTCTGATTACACTGGAACATATATTCTTCTGCTTCCTGTGGAAGGGACGTGTCCTGATGGTCAGGCGGTCTATCTGCTGTCAGCACCCGCTGCATGGTAGCCTGGGCATGCCATGGTTGATGATGCGCAGACATGTGCTGAAGCTACATCTCCAGTGCTTCCTAGATAGTGAACAGGTGTGGTCACTGTTCACCAGACATATTTCCTTAAAACAGAGACCAAGGGGGAGTATTTAGAAAATGGAATGTCTTCAAGTGCTCACAGCCCTCAGCCAATTGGACAGTGTGATAGGTGGAACGTCTACTTTAGCTTTTAAAGAGAATTAGTGGAAGAAAAGTGTAACAACATTCTTGGGGAAACCTTGGGTATCAAAGAAGATCAACTAGTCGCTCTTTTCCGGAGAACTTTCAGGCTGGGACCAATGGATAATTTCCAAAAGTCTCTGGCCTGGCAGTGCTACTGGGGAGCTTTGCCTGTTTGAGATAAACTTTACAGGCACGGAAGTGCTGTCAGCCAAGTATGTCAGAGAAGTGTGCAGGACGACAAGACAGTCCTGTATGCATTCATCCATTACCCGAGCAATGTTGACCTGTGGGTTTGTGTCGACAATAAGGGTAGAGTGGGAAGTGTTGTCTCCAAGTCAGTTTGCTGAAAGGTGGAGGAAAGTGGTGAGAATTGTACAAGTGAATGGGCTTACCCTGAGCGTACGCCTGTAGTTGAAAAAAAAAAGAAGGGAAAAAGGGCACCTGCCCCAAAAGTCAGGGTACTTGTGGTTTTTTTATGGGGTTTTTCCATGAGCAGCACTCAAACGTCTCCTCCCTATTGATTACACCTTGTTGATTTCTTTTTCATTCTTTCTTTTTTTTTATTATTTTGTTAGTGTTGTTTACACGCAAAACTCTCATAACACCCACCCACACACACATTTATTTGTTTTGTCCTGAGCTGTCCATAATGTTTCTCCGTAGTGTAAACCCTTGTGGTTAATAAAGAAATCATCATCATCATCATTAATGTTATTATTTCCTTTTTCGAACCATTTCCTGAGAAGTTCCTTCCTGTCTGTGCAGTTCGTATTTTTAGCTCGTCTCCTCAGTATTTTCGTTAGGTTTCTATACTAGTCTATTGTCAGTGTTTGGAGCTTTGCAATAAACTTCAAGGATTTGGCAGCCAAGAGTGCTTCTGTAGTTACAGCTGCTGCTGCTGCTGCTTACAAGTGCTTTTGTTATTGTGTGCATACATACATTGCTCACCATAACAGATTGTTAGTGAAAGAGGAGAGAGCAATGATCATAACAAGAGGGTGAAATGTGAAGTTGTTGATAGTGGTGTTTTTCCTTTTAGTTTTAACCCTAAGTCAGTATTGGTTAAGCAGGTTTATCTATGGTCAAAGAAGTTCTGACTGGATGATCTAATCCCCTTTTTTTTTTTAAAGACGTGAAATATATTTTGAGTTTTTAGCAAGACTAACAACTACATAAAGCTCCCGGTACCCCCTCTTTCTCTCGTTCTAGGGGGTTGTAGTTGTTGTTAGTGGTGTTCATGCTGCTACCACTGGTTATCTGTCTTTGCTTTATTCGCTTTTCATTCCATTCTCTTCTGTTTTCTTTATAATTTTAATGTCAATTAACACATGTTCATTGTCTCTAGGACATGCTGTATCCCCCCACACACACTGATTCTTAAGCTCATTCATACTCTCCCCTCATACAGTGAAGCACAAAAGTGTACACATACACAAACAATAGTTTACATACAAACATCAACAAAAGTTACCAATAGCACAAGTGTGTGTGTGTGTGTGTGTGTGTGTGTGTGTGTGTGTGTGTGTGTGTATAGATGCATAGACAATGGTACAAAGACACAGATGACTATACTTACAATGGTGTGTAAAACAAAAGACAATAGAAAGAATGGAAACAGCATTGTCTTCACATTGTGTCCATTCCTAACCAACCCTTCCCCCTTCCTGCCACAGACCTCAATTTGACCTGGAATTCTTTGCCATCTCTCTGAAAGACAATATCCAGCTTTTGCACCTATGTGCTTGCCTGTGTGTGTGTGTGTGTGTGTATATATATATGTATATATATTATATATATATAATATGGAAGTAATGTGCTTCAGTGCAAACAAGCACAAGAAAGAAGTACTCAATACAGTGTCGTAGGTGAAACTCCTGGGATTCAATTCTGTTTCAACTTTGAATTTCTTGGGTAATAGTTACTTGCTTCTCTGTCTGTTCGTCTGTCTGACTCCCTCTCGTGTGTGTGTGTGTGTGTGTGTGTGTGTGTGTGTGTGTGTGTGTGTATACGCACACTATATCTTGTTTCAATCATTGGGTAGGGGTTCACCCTTGACTCATTTAGTAGAACACTTGATCCCAGTACTTATTCTGTTGGCCACTTTGCTGATTCACTAAGTGACAGGGGATATAAACAAACCAACTATGGTTGTCAAGCATATATGACAGGCTTCCACACAGTTTCCATCTACCAAATTCACTCAAGACAATGATCAGCTAGGGGCTATAGTAAAAAAACATTTGCCCTAGATGCCATGCAGTGGGACTAAATCCAAAACCATGTGGTTGGGAAGCCAACTTCTTAACCACACAGCCATATCTACTAATATATATATACAAATATATATATATATATGTATGTATGTATATATATGTATGTATGTATAT
>NW_026306790.1:15511-17819 GCF_001194135.2 Octopus bimaculoides | reverse complement strand
TATATATATATATATATATATATATATATATACACACATAAATAAATATAAATATATATAAATATACATATATAAATATAAATATATATAAATATACATACATTATATATACATACATACATTATATATCTATATATATACATACATTATATATATATATATATATAAAACCTTTACGAGTAGAAAGATGACAGTGACTTCAAAGTTTCAGCCTGCTGGCCTTGATTTGACTGTACCACATTCGAGTTCCTTTTGGCTTGATATAGTCTTCAGTAAGTTGTTTCTCAGGCATAGGCGAAGCTGAGTGAAACAATAATTAGGCTTGGTGTATGTAGATCTGTGAAGTGGGTGTATAGAAAGAGAGCCAGAAGAGAATGAGAAGCAAATATGCTTCTAGCGTGTGATTTGGTGGAAAGTTATTGTTGAATATTTTGTAAGTTTATAGTGGGAGTTGTGTTATTATCTAGAGTTCAATCAAGTATGGAAATAACTTTATATACAGGTGTGTCAGATTCAGGAGATTTTTTACAGAGAAAATCAGTTTCTGTTTTGTTTCAGAGTTTTCTGTTTTGTTTCAGATGAATTAGGTCGCCAACTAGCATATGTTCAGCTAAAGTTGGATTGTTGTTGATGTTATTTGATTTCTATTCAGAAATTTTAAACTGTGTTTTGGAAAGGTAAGTATTGGAAGATTAAGTTCCTCTATGTATGTATTTATTGGGACTTTGAAATCAATTTTCAACAGAGTTATTTGTATTTTTATTATATTATATTAGACAGATGCATACATGTAACTGTAGGGCATACATACATACACACACATATCATCATGTCCACCTTTCCATGCTTGCCTGGGTCAGACAGATTTTATTGAGGCAGTTTTCTATGGCTGGATGCCTTTCATGTCTCCAACCCTTACCTGTTTCCAAGCAAAGTATTATTTTCTCGTGGTCAGACATGTTTTTACTGAATAGTGAAAATGAACGACATTCATTTACTATGTAACATGATGTCAAGACAAGGAGACACAACATACATACACACATACATACATATGACGGGCTTCCTTCAGTTTCTGTCTGCCAAATTCACTCACAAGGCTTTTATTGACTCAGAGGTATAGTAGAGGACACTTGTCCAAGACCCCATGTAGAGGGACTGGACCCAAAACCATGTGGTTGAGAAGCAAACCTCTTAACCACACAGCAGTAGAAACCATGCCAAATCTGAGATTGGAGCAGGACATAGCCCTGTGACTCACCACAAAGGGTAAAGGTCAGCTTCTTGAGTTATGCTGACTCATAAGGGCTGGTTTCCTGGTTTCAATAGCATATATATTCCCCACCGGGATGAGATGTCAGTCTGTTGCAAAATTATTCCATTTTTGCCAGCTGAGTGGACTAGATCAACATGAAATGAAGTGTTTTGCTCAAGAACTCAGAACATTGCATGCTCCAGGAAATGAAACCGCAACTTTATGATCATGAGTCTAGCACTAACCACTAAGCCATGCACCTCCACACCTGTGGCTCATTGGATCTTGTCAAACCATCCAACCCAAGCCAGTATGGAAAATAGACATTAAATGATGATTATGTATAATAGGTGCAGGCACAGTTCTGTGGTTAAGAAGTTCACTTGTAAACAACCTGACTTTTGAGTTCCATCCTACTGCTTGGCACCCTGGGCAAATATTTTGTACTATAGCTCTGGACTGATCAAAAGCTTGTGGGTGGATTTGGTATAGAGAAACTGAATGAAACCTACCATGTGTGTGAATGTATGTTGACATCATGTGCCAGTTGTAAATGAGTGCTACTGTCATACAAGCAGTGTTGCTCATTTCTAATCTTCCATGAAACCATGTTCAGCTATGGGAAAATATTACCTTGCTTGGAAAGAGGTGAATGTTGTCACTATGTAGGGCATCAGTTGTAAAAATATGCCTCAGTGAACTCCATCTGACCAATACAAGCACGGAAAACTGGATACGTGTGTGTGTGTGTATATATATACACACACATACATACATAAATACACACACATGCATGCATACATAAATATATACACACACATGAATATAAATGTATATAATTATCATCATTTAATGTCTGTTTTCTATGCTGGCACGTGTTGGACAGCTTGACAAGAACTGGTGAAGCCAAGGGCTACACCAGGTTCCATAGTCTGTTTTGGCTTGGTTTCTACAGCTGGATACCCTTCCTAACACCAACCACTTTACAAAGTGTACACGGTGCTTTTTATGTATACATTCTGTAAAGCGGTTGGTGTTAGAAAGGGCATCCAG
>NW_026306790.1:11707-15501 GCF_001194135.2 Octopus bimaculoides | reverse complement strand
ATATGATGGACTCTCCTGTTGTTAAACGACATATGAGGGTTCAACAATTTCTTACTGAACAACTACACAAATGATTTGTTTATAGTGATCAAATGTTTGTGTACACATATGTTGACTCCATCAAATCGACATTACCTGTACAGATGCAATGGGGTGCCACATGTCAGATGACAAAGTGATCCATGCTGTTTTCCATGCTGGTGTGGGTAAGGTGGTATGACTGGAGCTGGTAAGCCAGAGAGCTGCACCAGACTCCAGTCTATTTTAGCTTGGTTTCTATGGCTGGATGCCCAGCCTAATACCAGCCACTCCACAGAGTGTACTGAGTGTCTTTTACATGTCACTGGCATGGGTGCTGTTTACGTGTCACTGGAATGGATGCCTTTCAGGTGTCATTGGTACTGACCACAATTACAATTTCACTTGTAAGACAAATTGCCAAAAGTATTGGTCACTTATCGCCTTATTGAGACTTAACATCTGAAGATTCTATTTCACCACTTCATCTCACATTTTCCTGGGTCTACCCCTTCCACAGGTTCCTCCACATTTAGAGATCTAATTTTCCATCTGGACAGCAAATGAATTGTTGGATAATGATCTTGAATTAGGTGACGACAATACATTTATAATCATAAACAAACCTCAAATTTTCAGCTTGTACCAATCAGCTAGAAATTCCAACTTTCTCCATAACTGAATTGTCAAGTTTTCTCGAAATTGTTATAATGTTGGTAGGAATATTTTAATAATGTAAGAATCTCTTAAAGCTGAAAAAAATTGTTTTTAGTCTTCGTGATTGTAAGTTCTTCCGAAACCATGTAAGATAAGTTATTCACTCTGTTGAAAAAAGCATTGGTGTAAGTGCTGGTGTCATGTAAAAAGCACCCAGCACACTCTGTGGAGTGGCAGGCATTAAGAAAGGTATCCAATTGTAGAAACCAAAGCAAAACAGACTATGGAAACTGGTATGGCCCCTGGTCTTGCCAGTTCCTGTCAAGCCATCCAACCCATGCCAGCATGGAGAACAGATGTTAAATGTTGATGGTGATGAACATAAAAGGCCAGAACAAATACTGAAATGCATTTTTTATGACACTATAATGATTCTGCCAATCTCTATCAAAATTCTTTGCTCTTAAATCCTAAGGAGTAAATTGAAGACAAATGAATAAATAAAATTAATATAGTGAATATATTTATCTAAAGGGGACTGAAATGATGTGTGCAGTTTCCTTAATTTCCTGCAGTTCATCTTTTTTTATTTTCATTTTCTGAGGAAGGCTTAACTTCCAGTGTAACTTGTTACTAAAGTCAAAATGACCCAGACAAAATGGTCAAACAGGATTTTTCAATTATGTCTGCATACCTTAAAATTAATTTTCTTTTCAATCTCAAACTTTTCTTCACTTCAATACAAGCAATGTCCTATATTTTCAACTGTCTGAGAAGAATACGTCTGGACATAGGAAATACCACCTTACTGGGAAAACTGATGAGGGTTTGCAATAGGGAGTGCATCCAGTCATAGAAAACCTCCTTCAATGAATTCAGTCCAACTCATGCAAGCATGGAAAAGAGAACATTAAAATGATGACGATGATGAAGCTAGCTACTTGTAAAGCAACAACATAATAATATCAGGTTTTTAGACCAGAAAGTTGGAGGAGGAGGATGATAAATTACTGTAATTTGACTGAATTTTATATATACGTAGCTAGTGAGATGATACAGAAAGAAAAAGGATTTAAATTGGAATAAAATTATTTAAATTTCTAGAACAGCAGGAAATATCATTTAATTCTATCTGTCTGGTGTTAGCATGTTTAATTTATTTTATGATAACATCAAATACTGTTCACCTTACCAAAGGATGGTGTTTACATGATGGTAATTGTTTTTGATATTGCCTGACATTTCTTTGGTCTGAAATTTGTCATGAATTCAAACCTACATCCGTAATTTATAACTATTTTGGCATTATGACAATGCATATATTTTAGAAATTGCAAGTTATAGAGAGTCCTGTTTATTTTATATAGCAAACTGTATGTAAATTTTCAAAAGAGCAAAAATAAGTAGAAAACTTATTTTTTTAACAACCTTTCCATACATTACATCGAGAAAAAGACAGGCAAATGAAACACTGAATATCAGTAAAGACATTTTTAGTTCATTTTTACACTATAACTTACTTAAAAGAAAGGCAAGACTAAGTCTCTCACTAGTTGAAGTCTGAGGTCAAAAAAGTCATCTAATGATCAAGAGGTAACTACCTGTGAAAGAAATTATTACATGGTACAGAGGTTGTTTTATTCTCAGTTAGAAAAGCATGCAAAATACCTTTGAAGGGAAAAATGTTTAAATATAATAATTAATCTAGGAGCAAAACAGCTGACAAAGCCTGAAAACAAAAAGATGAGGAGATTAAAGGGAGTTTAGCCAAAACAAAAGTGATAATTTAAATGGAATGAAGAAAATATTGCTAATGGGGAGTTGATGAACACATAGAATGATATAGAAGAACAAAAGAGTAGAAATAGTAAAATGAGATAGTAGAGTCAACCTATTGTCATGGTGTCAACAGCTGCAATGGTGCAGTTTGTTCCTTGGGTGCCTTTATGTGACTAATGTTCAGTTTTGAAAACCTGTTTGTTGATGTCTGTAGGAAAAATGTGTTTAGGAAGGAATTACAGAAAATTGCTGTTTTGAAAAGGAAGATTTAGTGCAGTAGGATATATGAATTGAGATAGAGGAAATGTTTAGTGTGGTTGGACACAGGAAGTGAGATACAGGAGATGTGACAGGAGAAGTGGGATGACCTAGGTGTTGCATCTAATATATAATTTTAACATAGATATAAGGGCCTGCAAAAGTTCATGGGTACTGTCCTTCTTCCTCTGACAAATTTTTTTTAAAAAAAGGTTTATAATTATAAGAAAGATTAATGAAGCACTGTGGCACATTAAACCACACAAACTGAAAAGTAAACACTAAGGATGATGATGCTCATAAAAACAAAGGAAGTGAAATATACAGAACTCATCAGAAAAATGTCATTGCATAAACAGAGAATAGCTTAACATAGGAATTATTGCAATTTTAGTGAATACTTTTTTATTTTTATTTTTTTTTTACTCCTTTCAGTATTTGGACTGTGGCAACACCACCTTGAAGCATTCAATTGAACACATTGACTGCAGCACTACATTTTTTAAGTTTGTTACTTAGTCTATTGGTGTCTTTTACTAAACCACTAAGTCACAGGGGATGTAAACAAACCAGTACCAGTACCAAGCAGTGGGGTGGTTGTGGGAGCAAACACAAATGCAAAGTCTCTCTCTCTCACACACAATCACACACACATAATATATATATATATGTGTGTGTGTATGTAAATATATATATATATATATAAAAAAATTTTTTCAGAATGAGATAAAAACCAAGACTGTACTTTTCTACTTATTTTTGCCCTGATTCATACCTTATTTAGTGCTCAAATTCATTTTCAGTTGTCCATAACGATGTCGCCAAATTCACTTAGTTATTCAAGTTATTCAGTTTTAATTTTCTCACATAGTCACTTATCTCTATATTTCTGTTTTAGAATTCTATATTCTTACCATTCAATATTTACTGTGTCTATGCAACAGAAATCCCCCAAAATATCTCTCTATCACCCTCGGGCTCTGGCCTAACCCCCTCTGTTTTACTTTGTCTCATTTGATATCTGCTTTACTCTGTCTCTCTCGATCCCACTCCTTCGCTCTCTATCTCTCTTCTCCTCCCTC
>NW_026306790.1:10855-11550 GCF_001194135.2 Octopus bimaculoides | reverse complement strand
CCTATCTTCTACACCAGTACCGGAAGTTCTTGACTGTCTCCCATGAACACTTCTAAAGATATCACGCCATTCCCCCCACCACTTAGGGTCTATCCCCTATGTAAGGTAGCAATCATATGGTGCAAAATACGATAGTGTAGTAGATGCAGGCTGAAATGAATGCTACTGATTGTTTATGAATTCTGCAAAATGCGAGCTTTCTTTTCAGGTACATGATGCTGCTGTTCCCCGCCCCAGGGTCTCACGGGCCCATACCTCCCACACCCTCAGGGTTGGCACTCTGAAAGGTAGGTCTGGTGAGATTGTTGAGATGATTGAATGGAGATGTGTTGATATCTGCTGCCTCTAAGAAGTAAGGTGGAGAGGAGGTTCTGCTAGGTTCCTCACAGGCAAAGAACACAGGTACAAGATTTTCTGGGCAGGGAACACAAACGGGGTCGGGGGCGTAGGTATACTTCTTGCAGAGAAATGGGTGGATAAGGTAATCGAGGTAGTTAGAGTATCCGATAGAATACTTAAGATTAGATTAGTCCTTCACCATGGGTTAGCAACCATTATCTCGGCCTATACCCCTCAGCCTGGGCTACTCGATGGACAGAAAGACCGATTTTATGACACCCTCCTGCAGACTACCTTGTCAACGAATGACAGGGACCTTCTCTTTGTGGCTGGTGACTTCAATGGTCATGTTGGAC
>NW_026306790.1:9508-10671 GCF_001194135.2 Octopus bimaculoides | reverse complement strand
GGAGGCTATGGTTTTGGTTCCCGCAATGAGGAGGGAAGCAGGCTGCTGGAGTTCTGTGATGCAAATGACCTTATGGTCTGCAATATTAACTTCAGGAAACCTGCCAGTCACCTAGTCACCTACCGTTCTGGCAGACACACTAGCCAAATTGACTACATCCTCACCAGGAAAAGGGAAAGATGGCTGCTTATAAATGCCAAAACCTTCCCAGGCAAAGAATGTACCCCACAACATAGACTAGTAGTTAGTGACTTCAGGATCAGGGCTAAGTGGTTGCCCAGAAGACGACCAGCTTGGAGGAGAAGGGTCTGTATGCTTAAAGATCCTGTTAGTGGACAGAGATTTAGAGACTTATTACTTGAAGCCTTTGATGAAATAGAGGGGAATGTAGCTTCACACAATGTAGAAGACAACTGGACGTTTCTATGGGACAACCTGCTGAGGGCCACTCACCAGATCTGTGGATGGTGCAAAGTCCCCTCTCGACCAAAAATAACGTGGTGGTAGAACATTGTTGTTGACAGGGCTATTAGACAAAAGAAACAGGCTTGGAAGGACTGGAAGAACGGTGGTAGCAGGGAATTGTATTAGACTGCCAGAAAGGAAGCTAGGCGACAGGTTTATTTAGCCAGAGGGGAAGCAGATAAGAAAAAAATATGCCAATGTTCTGCGCCGTGAGGACCAAAGACTTGAGGTATTTCGTGTTGCAAGACAGTGTGTGAGAGACAATCATGATTTCATGGGAGAGAAATGTGTTCGCATGGATGATGGTACGCTTGCACTGAACGAGGCTACAAAGAAAGAGGTTTGGAGACGCCACTACAAAAGATTGCTCAATAAAGAGAATGAATGGGAGAAAGAGAGTCTGCCGAATGTCGATCCAACAGAGGGACCAGCTATCCGAGTTGACAGTACCATGGTAGATAAAGCAATTAAGAGTATGAAGACAGGGAAGGCCCCCGGCCCATCAGGAATCACTGCAGAGATGCTCAAAATATCTGGCAGTGTCGGCTATAGCCTAGTCACCTGTATTGTTAACCAGGTGATACACGAAGGACTGGTGTAGCAGCACCATAGTCAACTGCTACAAAGGTAAAGGTGATGCTTTAGACACAAACAATTACAGAGGTATCAAGTTGTTGGACCAGGTAATGAAGGTCACT
>NW_026306790.1:0-8184 GCF_001194135.2 Octopus bimaculoides | reverse complement strand
AAGCAAGACCATCGAACATTGGGCCTCACCGAGGCAATGACTTCTGACCGAGACCTTTGGAAATATGCTGTGCGTAAGAAGACCCAACAAGCCAAGTGAGACCTAAATCCAAGGCCTCTGCCAGGGGTGTAGCCAGCCCACTTATTTGTACCTTTCCTACATTGGACACTAAACTCCGCTTGCGAAGATCTGTTGAGGCAAGTGAAATCGAAATCGAACTAAATTCGACGACTGGCACCCATGCCAACATCGTCTCCTTCATTGGACACGAAATTCAGCTTGCAAAGACCTGTTGGGGCAAGTGAAAGTGAAATTGTGATGGCCCCTGTGCCCAGCGTCGCCTTCCTGGCACTTGTGTTTGTTGCACGTGTAAAGACATTCGAGCGAGATCGTTGCCAGTGCTGCTGGACTGGCTCCTGTGCAGGTGGCATGTAAAATATATCATTTTGAGCATGGCTGTTGCCAGTGCTGCCCAACTGGCCTTCGTGCCGGTGGCACGTAAAAGCACCCACTACACTCTTGGAGTGGTTGGCATTAGGAAGGGCATCCAGCTGTAGAAGCTCTGCCAAATCAGATTGGAGCCTGGTGTAGCCATCTGGTTCACCAGTCCTCAGTCAAATCGTCCAACCCATGCTGGCATGGAAAGTGTTAAATGATGATGATGATGATGATGATGATGATATATATATATATATATATATATATATATCTACGTACATACATACATCTATGTGTGTATATATATATATATATATATATATATATATATATATATAAAATGGGTAGCTTATTAGCAATTTAACAACCTAAAGGCAAATTAATAGATGTCCCTAAAGTGAGAGTGTGTACTAATTAGCACCCTCTGTCACTTTAGTGACCTTTCTCTATATATACATATATACAACAAGCTTCAATACACTTTCTTTGTAGCAAATTAACTCACAAGGCTGGGTGGCTTAAAGCTATAATAGAAAATAAATTCTTGACAGTAGAAAAATTCAAGTCTGATTCTGAATTATCTAAAACAGATATAATCTTGTATTGGGGAGCCTGTATAGCTATTTGAATTTATAAAGGAGACATTGCGCTTCATTTATTTTTATACAAAATGTTCTGAACTAGGATAGTCCAATAAATACTTTTTGCCACTCCTGTTATTCATCTAAGCATACTTACACTTTTTGTTATACTAACAGAAATGTTATCAAGCAGGTGTTTCTACTGTTGCTAGTTTGAGTAATACGTATATTATCTCATACCTTTATTTACATCCACACATACGTGTGTGTGTGGGTGTGTGTGTGTGTGTGTGTGCATACATTTATATATAATATATATATATATCATACACATACTCACACCCACACATACACACACACATACACATAACTATACTGTTCAATGTGTTGTTTCTTAATGTAGGAAGTTTTGACAATTTATGGTGGTTTGTGTCAGAAAAGTTATGACATATTGTGAATTACAGGAGAGGTGGCAGGAGGAAGAGCTGCCATATATATATATCTATATCTATATCTATATATATATATATATATATATATGTGCCAACTCTTCCTCCTATATGTATATACATATATATATATATATAAACAAATAGTAAATGAGTATATGCATATATACATACAGGTATGTGCATATATGTGCATATTTTCTGTAAATTATATTTTATAAGCTTAAGGTGTATAAAATATTATTATTTACAGAATTGTCACTCATCACTGCTTCTCGAATCATCACAGGAAACACACACACACACACACACATATATATATATACAAGGTAAAGGTAAGGTAATGACCTCGTTCAGTCATGAATGATCATGGGATTGTACCATTCATATATTAAGCAATAGAGTGGATATATTATCATTTATATGATATGATTGTCTTATGAAACGATTTAGTAGCATTAACTTGGTGTCATAAGACATTAATATTAACATTAATAATAATGATAATAATCCTTTCTGCTGTAGGCACCAGACCTGAAATTTTGAGGGAGGGGATAGTCGATTACATTGACTCTAGTGTTCAGCTGGTACTAATCTTACCAACCACAAAAATATGAATGGCAAAGTTAAGCCCAATAGAATGTAAACTCAGAATGTAAAGAGTAGGAAGAAATATCTAGTGGCATTGTTGCCCAATGCTCTAAGGATTCTGCAAGTATGTCATCCAAATAATAATAATCATTTCTACTATAGGCACAAAGGCTGAAATCTTGTAGGATAGGGCTAGTCAATCACATCAACTCCAGTGCTTATTTTATTGAATCCAAAAGGATAAAAGGCAAAGCCGACCTCAGTGGAATGTGAACCCAAAACATAAAGACAGACAAAATGCTACTAAACATTTTGTCTGGTATGTTAAGGATTCTGCCAACTTGCCTTAATAATAATAATAATAATAATCCTTTCTGCTAAAGGCACAAGGCCAGCAATTTTAGGGTAGGGAGTAAGTGGATTATATCATTCGCAGTGTTCAACTGGTACTTATTTTATTGATCCTGAAAGGATGAAAAGCAAAGTCAGTCTCAGTGGAAATTGAACTGAGAACATAAAGATGGATGAAATGCTGCTAAGCATTTTACCTGCCAGCTCACCACCATAATAATAATAATAATAATAATAATAATAATAATATATATACTGACCCCCTACTAATTCATTCCCTGTAGATTATCTGCTTCCACCGTGGTGCCTGTAGAAACTACTTTTCCACAGGTACAATTATGTCCAGGATTATAGTTGAGGATAGCTCTCTACCACTGCTTATATCCTAGGTTTAGCCTCCGTTTTTTATCTTACTCTTTGAGCATTTTGCTTGGCCTGATATCATTGTGAGATTTCATAAGGTCTACATGTTACTTGTCTGGCAGCATTTTGTTGTAGGATAGCACCTCTTGTTTACTAAATATCTCTAGTTTATCTGCAACTAGTCTATTCACAGTGAACCTCACATTAAGTTAATTTCAAGTCTTCTCTGAGTTACAATAATAGCAGCATTAAATTGTAGTCTTGATTGTCACTGTTCATCAGTTACTGCATTTTGCAGAAGAGATCATTTTCATTATACTCAGACTTTCTATGATGTTTATTTATGACCTAATTTCTGATACTTTCAGATTAAATCTACTATTCGTCTTATGACAATTTTTACAGCTCTTATTTTACAAACTAAATCCCACTCATCTCCAGATGATATCATTGTAATAAAGAACCAAAATCATTTAACATTTAGGAAAGATTCAGGTAGGCAGACTGGCTGGTGAAATAAACCTACCTACATATCTAGATACACTTTATATTTGAAGTTCACAAAATGCTAAATACAATTAATTTTTACTTGATAGTTTCAAAAACTCACTTGTTTTATTGAAATTTTTACCATTTATTTATTCTTTATATTAGGAAAATGCGTAACAGAGTTAGACTGATATTTTACAAGCTGTAAAATCTGCCCCTAGTTTATTGTTAAATTTTCATAAGGCAATAAATTAGGTTATAACAGATGTGTAATAGTTTTCTGTTTGGTATGCTTTCAGTTCAATGATCTTTCATAAATCATTATAACTAAAAATGCTGGAGATTACAATATTGTTTCTCCTTAAATTCTGGATTTTTGACTAGTTACTGAATAACTTCACAATATGTTATATGACAAAATATCAAACAAACAACAATTCAACAAATAACCAACTCAATTGTTGTCAAAACTGAAAAGATAGATATTTCTTGATTGTGAGACAAAGAACTTCTAGGTGTGTTACTGAATGCAATATTGAATATATGTTTCACAGTATAGTCATCATAACTTAAAAGGTTATGTTGAAATGTTTGCATTTCAAGCTTGAATGGTTACATTGAAATATGTAAAGGTATTTCAGACTGAAATATTCAAACAAGTGTAGAAAATCAACTCTGGCTTCGAAACTCAATATTTGAAATTATACTCCAATAGCTAACTGGAAATATAAAATGTTGTTACTCAGAACATTTTAAAATGATTTTTGATGCGACCTGACATATGAGTGGAACTTACAGTTTATGAGAACATCCCCACATTATCTTTTGCATAGCCTACTTTTATCTGCTTTGTTCGGTTCAACTAAAGGTTACTGTTTATTATTTCCTCTAAAGTCATAGATAACCAATTCTCAGTATAAAATAAATACCATTTTTAAATGTTAACTGGATTCTAAATTAACAATCTGACATTTATAGACATATTCTGTTTATTCTCCAAAAATGTTTTATACCACAGTATTAGGGGGAATCCAGGGTGTGTAATTTTCATTTTGATGCAAGTAGTTTAGTGTAATTATTTATTAGAGTATTTGAATGCTGTAAAATATTGAGATTTAAAATAAAACTTTGAACAGCTATGATTTAATATAAGTACACTGTAGATATATTTCATTTGCCAAACATTGTTTCAGTGGAAAAATGCACTTGGGCATTTTTCTTATTTCATAAATGTTATGTGTGGATGTATAGTACAAAGTAGGTTACTTTTGTAAAATAGTAAGGTTTGACAATATAATAGTAGTTTCAATAACATAGTTGAGAGTAGTTGCGAAAGCTTTATTGTTCACTGTCCTGATTTCAAATTATGATAAGATCAATTGTGCTTCTCATTTCACTGAACTTGATTTTTAAAATTACTAGTGATTTACTGTGGTTAATTTAAAGAACTGGTCTTGTATATAAAAAATAGCTCTAATATATAAATTTTGATATACTAATTTAATTAACTAGTCTCCAATATAAAATAAACAAAAACTGATTTTAATATATAAAGAGAGCACCGTGCTAAATTAAAAGTTACTATTGTCACTTTTATAATAATAGTAATAATAATAGCAACAATGTTTTACAAGAAGGGTGAATAAAAAGTGGGGAGGGTTTTGCTTTTCCATGAACCGTTAGTGATAAAAAAGAACACAGTTGCAACTGGGTTTGAGACTTAGTTTGCTGAGATCTCACGGGCAAACACATTATTATTAACAACAATAAATATCATTACTAGTACTGCATTTTGACTTAAGTTATTGGTTAGTATGTCGTCTTCATTAACTCTTCCATTAGCACAGTCAAAATTGATTGTTTTGCCATATAAGGGGAGATGTAAGTCCTGCTACAAATAAGAATAATGCATCTGAAATGTTGGTTGAAATATTGAACCAAATTACCTGAAGGTATAAGTTGACAGTTTCAACCTTGACTTTTGTTTGCTTAAAACAGAACCTTTCTTATATTGTATTCACTGACTATGAAGTAGTCCTGCAGGTTTATTGTGTAAGTTGTTTGTCATTGTTCATAATTTATTTAATCTTCAATAGCACGTTGTGAATTTTATTTTATTCTCAATAACCTTAATCCATAAGGCAGTTTTGGGCAGCCTAGCTTTTGTTTCCCCATGTAACAATGATTTATTGAGTCTTTCATATTTTTAAAAATTTATATATTTCCAAATATGTGAAGACAGAGAAATATACCCAATACTCTTAACTAACATAAAGATTGGCACACCAGAGCTATATCTGAGTCTTATTTACTTCCTATGACATATGTTCTTAAAAGCCTTTCCAAGGCCCAATTGCATTACAATTTCTGTGAGAGAATTATTTGAGTACTTTTGTAAGAAATATTATTGATTCTAGGTTTGAGAACATTGTGTTTTCTCTTGTTAAAGCTTCTATGTACTACTTAATACACTAAAACAACATAACATTATGACTCAAAGCTGTTTTTGAAATTCTGAGTCTATTCTATAGGAGTTATTAATAACATCTAAAACCATTTCTATTTGGTGGGAAAGTCATTATGAGAGAGGTTTATACATGTCAAACATGCAATGACCTTTAAATTTTCGTCTAGAACTAGTTTTGCTTCAGAATAGCTATTAAACCATTCAAAAAAATCTGTTCAAAATCTGACCCAATGTTATTAGCATTAAATAATATCTACAATTGTATCCATTATTTCTGATTATGTAATTGGAAGGAATCTTCAAATTGATTTGATTTGTTCTATTCATCATAATGAAAAGAAAACAGTCACAACATTGCTCTTTGTTTTAATAACAATCTGATTTACTTTGTTCTTTGTATGTGCAAAAGTATGCAATGGTCAAGTTGACAAAGAATCAGCCATGTTAATAAAAATGAATCAGAGATTCTTTATTTTCAAATAGATAGCCTGTATTACTTGCATGTTTAACTTTACTGATTGTTATTGTAGAAATGTTTAGTCTAGGAATATTACCTAAAAAAATATTGTAATTAATTAGTCCTGATATTATGGTTTTAGAATTCCTTCACCAAGGCTTTCAAAAACAGCAGACAGAAAGGTTTCTAAATTATGTGTACATGCTCATATTTGAATAACTCCAAATTTTGGGGTGCAATTTTATGTTACACCAGTTATAAGTATCTTGGTGGAATAAAATAGGACATTTTTCATTTTAGGGTGAAAAAATTGTTGCAAGTGTATCAATTTTAAATTGTTATACTAAAATATTTACTGTAAAGAACTATATTCCCAATAAGCTTGTATCCAGACATTGAAGAAAAATTTCATTATACTGACAAATTAATTCAAATGTTACTTGTTATGAAACAATTTATAATAATGGTAACCACTATAAAGGAATTTCATCTGTATGTAATTATAGGCAATTATGCAGATAAAAAAATTAGACACATCAAATATATTAAATGTAGTGAATACAAGATATGTATACATGCAAAACGAGAGAAAGCAAAAGGTGGAAACTTTCAGGTGATGAATTTTTATGAATAAATATATAGATGTTTATATTGATAGGTCCAACTTATACAGAGTACAAATGACAGAGAATATTAAAGGGGTAAAAGAAAGGTGTTATAAGTCCAACACCTTTCTTCAGCTTCTTTAATTTTCTCTGATGTTTGTACTCTGTGTACGTTGGATCTATCCTTATAAATATCTCTCTTTTACTCTTTTACTTATTTCAGTCATTTGACTGTGGCCATGCTGGAGCACCGCCTTTAGTCGAGCAAATCAAACCCAGGACTTATTCTTTATAAGCCTAGTACTTATTCTATTGGTCTCTTTTGCCGATAGACACACAGCATCGGTAAAGACACCAGCATCGGTTGTCAAGCGATGTTGGGCGGACAAAGACAGACACACAAACACACACACACACACACACACACACACATATATATATATATACATATATACAATGGGCTTCTTTTCAGTTTCCGTCTACCAAATCCACTCACAAAGCTTTGGTTGGCCCAAGGCTATAGTAGAAGACACTTGCTAAAGGTGCCATGCAGTGGGACTGAACCCAGAACCATGTGGTTGGTAAGCAAGCTACTTACCACACAGCCACTCCTGTGCCTATATAGTTATACATAAAAATTCATCACCTGAAAGTTTCCACCTTTTGCTTTCTCTCGTTTTGCATGTTTAAATATATATATATTTTGTATTTGATGTATTTAATATATATAGTATATTTAATGTGTCTAATTTGTTTATCAGCATCATTTCCTCTATACCCACTCAACTTGAACCTTCTTATAACCTTTCTTTACCTTGTGGATCCCCTGTAAAGACATTGGAGTCTAAGTTTGAATCATTTGAACACTATTAAAGAGGAGATGATTGAGGACCGAAGATGGAAATGTATCACCAGTATCAAATTGTAAAAAAGAATTCTAAATGCTCTGAAATCATTAGAACACCTGAATTTATCCAGCAAGTTCAACAGACCATTGATTACAATCCCAGAAAATTCATGAGGTCAGTTGCAAAAGATCTCCATGTATACAGAGATAGGGTATACACAAGACGGCCCCATACAGCAGCGGAACTAAGACAAAGTATCTGTAGAGAAATTGCAACCGTTCCAGTTGATATGCTAAGCTGCAGTGTGCCTGATATGAGAAAGCAAGTTTGTAGATGTTCTCTTTGTGGTGGTGACCATCTCCAGGATGTAATATTCAAATCTTAGATATGTTGAACTCCTGTATATTAGTTATGTAATAAATATATTTGGTACTCTATGTCATTTTTATAATCTGAGATATTAGTATGGCCCACCCTGTATATGTATATATATATATCTACATACACATAATCCACAGAATACCAACAGGACTCACAAAGAGAGA
>NW_026306789.1:0-228 GCF_001194135.2 Octopus bimaculoides | reverse complement strand
TCCCAAATTACACTTTTTATCACTATTTGTATCTCTATCTACTCGACTGGCTTCTTGTCTGTCCATATCTATCTTGTTTTGCTATCTATCTATCTATCCAACAATCTATATTTCTGTGTCTCTTTATCTATATGTCTACGTATCTCTCTATCTAATCTATTTATCTATCCACCTACCCACCCTCTCTATACGCTTCCATCAAGCCAGCCATCTGCAGCCTTTTTTTTT
>NW_026306788.1:0-491 GCF_001194135.2 Octopus bimaculoides | reverse complement strand
TATATACATATGTAAATGGATGTTAATGTAGTGTGTATTTGATATTCCCTCTGCCGATTAAAACTATAGAATAAGTGTTACAACTAAAAGCGTTTTTTATAAATAAACCCATCGAGAAAATAAGAGAGATAAAACCAGGTGCAATGCATAATTCTATATTTTCTTCTATGAAAGAACTCAAAATATAATATATATGGAAATACATGGCGAGTTGCATGTGAATCCGTATAAAAGTATGATTCCCCTTATAGAAAATAATCTGCTTCTCTCGTGTTATAAATAATCACACCAAACAGAATTATTTCCATCAACATTTTGTGAGAAATGAGATAAAGTATGATATTGAGGTATACGTTTTAAAACAAGTATATACGTATATGCCAGATAGTAAGAAGTTAAATAGATGCACGTAGTAGCAACGGTAATAGGATGCAGGTATGCCGATATTTTGGTGTATATTATCTGGTTGAGAAAGATATATATACATATAT
>NW_026306787.1:0-432 GCF_001194135.2 Octopus bimaculoides | reverse complement strand
AGGTATAGTTTTAGGCGGTTGTGTAGAGTGAGTTGGAAAGATTTGTAGTCTGCAGGGTTGTTAGGTTTGTGGATTTTGGGGAGGAAGTAAATTGTTGGAGTGCGAGGGGTTTCGGACAATGAGGTTAGAGGTGGTGGGGGAGACGGGAGGAGGAGATGAGGTCATGGATAGTGGAGGACACAGTCTGTTGGTAGCTGGGCGTGGGGTTGGAGGGCAGAGGGCAGTAGACGGAGGTGTCTTGAAGTTGGTGGAGAGCTTCTGCCCTGTAGAGGTCCGCGCGCCACACCACCACGGCTCCACTCTTATCGGCCGGTTTTATGATGATGTCCGTGCGGCGTCGGAAACATCAAAAGGCCGAGAGTTCGGCTGAGGACATGTTCAGAAGTCGGCGACGCTTGGAAAAGTCAAACCGGTCCACAGCACGCTGGCAAG
>NW_026306786.1:0-279 GCF_001194135.2 Octopus bimaculoides | reverse complement strand
ATATATATATATATGTTGGCGCAAGCGTGGCTGTGTGATAAGAAGCTTGCTTGCCAAGCGCATTGCTCCGGGTTCAGTCCCACTGCTTGGCACCTTGCGCAAGTATCATCTTCTCTAGCCTCGGGCCGACCAAAGGATTGTGTGTGGATTTGGTAGACGGAAACTGAAAGAAGTTCTGGGGTCGATGTGCTCGACTAAAGGCAGTGCTCCAGCATGGCCGCAGTCGAGTGACTGAAACAAGTAAAAAAGTATATATATATATATATATATATATATGCG
>NW_026306785.1:0-1178 GCF_001194135.2 Octopus bimaculoides | reverse complement strand
AATAATAATAATAATAATAATAATAATAATAATAACAACAACAATAATTAAAAATTGTTACTACAACTACAAATAATATTATTGCCAATAATAATAATTTCAATTATAATTATAATCATTACTGTAATAGTAATAATAATAATAATAATAATAATAATAATAATAATAATAATAATAATAATAATGATAATGATAATCTTAAAATGTATTACTACTAATAATAATAATTTTTTTAATTACAAATGTTATTTCAATGGCGATGATAACGATGATGGTGATGACGAGGAGGATGATGATGACGATGGTGGTGATGATGATGATGATGATGATGAGGAGGAGGAGGAGGCGGAGGAGGCGGAGGAGGAAGAGGAGGATGGTGGTGATGATGATGATGATGATGGTAATGATGATGATGATGAGGATGATGGTTATGATGATGGTAATGATGATGATGAAGAGGATGATGGCGATGATGATGATGATGGTGATATTGAAGAGGAAGTGGGAGAGGAAGATTTTAATAAGAATGCTAGTAATCATAATATTTTTTTAAATTCAGAAATAAATAATAAAATGGCAATATGTAAAATAAGATCTAAATTAGGCAAGCCGAAATAAGGAGAAATATAAATTTTCATAAGAAATTCTAATAAAAAGAAAATAATGAAATTGTAAAAGAGTAGCGAGAAAACAGCAAGAACATGAACAGCAAAATCTACAACAACAACAATACCAACAACGATCCTCCTCATTTTAGGCGGTTTGTGGGGCACGGGGAGGTTCAGGGGAGTGGCAGTGGATTGCTTGAAAAACTCATAATTAAACCTCATCGGGGAAAAAACCGCAATTAGGAAACCACAAACGCTGAAGTCATTTGGAAGATGAAAGAGATATTTTAACACTGTCAACACGATAGAATGCTAAGTGTAAAAAGAAAAAAATAAATAAACAAACAAAAAAGGCAGAAATGGAAAATGATGATGATGATGATGATGGTGATGATCATGGCGATGATGGGGATAGTGAGGAGGAAGGGCAGGGGGATAATGATGGTGCTGCTGCTGCTGCTGCTGATGATGATGATGATGATGGCAGTGGTGATGATGGTGATCATTATGACGGTGAAGAAGACGAGGAGAAGGAACATAACAATGACGTCCTGTGCCTGCATATGTATA
>NW_026306784.1:0-200 GCF_001194135.2 Octopus bimaculoides | reverse complement strand
TATATATGGGTGTTATGCGTATGTACCTCGTACATATGTAAAAATATCTACAAGTTTTTTTTACATTTTTCAAGTAATGGTAACATGTAAACTCCATCCATTCATCTATCCATAACTCAATACACACATACATGCATGCATACATACATAATACATGCATACATACATATACACATACATACATACATACATACATACAT
>NW_026306783.1:0-303 GCF_001194135.2 Octopus bimaculoides | reverse complement strand
ACATGTTTGAATACATACACACATGCATACATAGACACACTTGCATACATATATCTTTCAGCTATTAGAACCTTTAGTACTGTCAACACAACGGGCATCAATCCTTCTCTAATCATCCTGATTGGTCACCTCCTTTTTGGCTCCACTCATCTCAACCCCCATCACTATCATGTCTCGGAACGTACTGGGTCTCTTTCCTCAATCCGGCGTCTACACCATCAGGATAGTAGCATGTCCCTCCTGCAGTAACCGCAACCACTAAATCGCATTCGTCGCTTATTCACTATATCCTACAAACATCTC
>NW_026306782.1:0-482 GCF_001194135.2 Octopus bimaculoides | reverse complement strand
GTGTGTGTGTGTGAACGTGCGTGTGTACGTGCGTGTGTACGTGTACGAGTATGTATTTGCGTGAGTCTTTTATATATGTGTAGCACTAACGGCCACACATCTTGGAGGCATTTTTGTCCCTCAGCTGGAGGGGGAAATTCAGTTTTCCTCTCCTTGTGAGAAACGCTTTTATAGAGAATGCTTTTGTTATCCAGAGTTAGTTTTCTCCTCCTCACTTAGCGGCATAACGTCTGGTTTGACAATAACATTTTTGTACTAGAGGGCGTTACCTTTCAGATCTTACACCGAATGCATCGTCCACTGGTTAACTGCCCTCGAAAGAGATAAAGAGTTGTTGTGGCTTTGCATGTTGTTGTCGTTGTTGTTGCTGCTGTTATCGTTGTTGTTGCTATTATTGTTGTTGTTGTTATTGTCACGGTCATCGCTGCTGCTTGTATTTTTGCTGGTGTTGCTGTCGTCATAGCAATAATACGAAATTTCAT
>NW_026306781.1:0-262 GCF_001194135.2 Octopus bimaculoides | reverse complement strand
TGATATTATTCATATTTTTAATATCATATTCAATAATATTCTTTGTTACAGTTAGTTTTGTTATTATTACTAATTATTTTATTATTATTTTAATAGTTGTTATTTTGTCTATTATTATTATTATTATCAATATTATTTTCTATGGGTTGTCTTATCCTATTTTTAATATTTCTTTTATTACTATTATTAATATTATTATTATTGTTGTTATAATAATTATCTTTATTTTTATTTTTATCTTTGGCAGTGCTATATTTGACAA
>NW_026306779.1:3502-4867 GCF_001194135.2 Octopus bimaculoides | reverse complement strand
ACTTTGACATAGCTTTTCTGCTTTCGAAATATGTCGCTGAGATGTAATGTCCCAGGATCGTTGCAATTATATAGAGAAAATGTTTTACTTCTTTTTGAAAAAAGCTTCATCTCTCTGTCTGTACATTTATTTATATATATATATATATATTAAGAAGATCAAACTCAAAAGGTTCTAATGTGTTGTTCTGTGTGAAGGATATGCATGATCTTGTTTTTCTAGGTAACATTCATATTCTGCCTATTTAAGGAATATTCCATCTCATCCTATTGATCAGTTCTTCAGTATTTTCTATTAAACATAAAGTATTTAATTGTGCAGAAAATTTCAGGAGGTGGTGTTTCGTTTTCAGTTCTTGTAACCCTATTTATAGGCAAAGTGGCAAATTAATGAGCAGTATATAGATTAATGAATGTTTGTAGTTACAAACAGAAAAAAAGTACTCACAACATAAATTAGAGAATGCATATTTGATTAGAAATTGGAGCTTCTGAAACCGTAACTCTGACCTTCATGTTATCGATTGTTCAAATGTATATATGTGTACATGTATGTATGCATGTGTGTATATATGTTTATGGCATAAAAATATGTGTTATGCACATGCCAACTGAATAGATGAACGTATGGCATATTTCCAAAAATTTTTCAGCAACCAATTCAATGGCCATGTAAAGTTGGCTATTCATACTCTGATGTGTTTGCGAATATTTTGGCTTATATATTATACTTCACCTCATTTGAATAATCAGTTGCACATAAGTCAAAATTACTATTCTAGAAATTACAGTTTCTAATTCAAAAATACAGCTTACTTTGTGTTGAGTACTTTGGACTGGATATGTACGTAATGCAACACTCACCCTTGCATACGGAAGCAAACTTCTCAACCACACTGTCATTTTTGCACCTAATATGTGTGTGTTCACATTTGTTGTTAAATCGAATATTGTGTCCCACTATGTCTCAAAGATAGCAGTTGATCAAGCAGAGATCTATAAAATAAACGCCAGACTGAAATATGTACTGAGGTCAGTATGATCAATTAAATATTTGAAGGTGATACCCCATCACGGTGAAAGTCGAAAGACTAAACCCAATAAAATAATGTTTAAAGACTTAATGGATTACTAACCACAAGATGATGAGTTCAAAACTTCGTATTGAACTTCCACTCTATACGATAATACAATATGCAGATCTCAGTCTACTTGACTTCCAACAATTAACAATTGTAATTTGAAGTTGAATGGTTAGTAGTAAGAAAGATGTGCAGATTTCTTAAAAATTTATTGTGCCATATATTTTGAGAAAAAGTACCTTTTTCACCACAACAAAACACACAGACACACACACACACACACA
>NW_026306779.1:0-2981 GCF_001194135.2 Octopus bimaculoides | reverse complement strand
CTTGGCGGAAGATTACTGAATCTCTTGATATCTCATACGTCAAAATCGGCAGTTTTGTTTTCGAATCCATAAAAAACATACGCGCGCCCGCACACGCACACAAACTCTGTTTTATATATGGAGTATAGACTAAGGGATCTTAACACTTGAAAATCACTGACAGTTACGCCAACGGAAAACTTGTAGAAGCATCGCATACACACACACATACACACACAAACGCGTGCATACAAATATGGCAGAGAGAGAGAGAGAGAGAGAGAGAGAGAGAGAGAGAGAGAGAGCTAGGGGAGGGAGTGAAGGAGTATGTCATTTTTATAATTTGGGGTTTTCACTTGTGTCAGCTATCACAGCTAAAGTTAACTTGTTACTACTTTTAGTGCTGGTCGAATAATATTAGTGCCGTCTCTGCTGTGTATATTTGTAAATCGATGTTTAGTGCTGATGGTTTCAAATTGTTAATGACTCGCGATATGTCGCTAGAAATTTATGTTTAATCACTACTAGATTTGCAAGCTGATTACTCAGAGAGTTTGGAGAAAACAGACTACTCTGCCTTGGTTATAACCCCTAACAGATGGTTGGTCTGGATTTCTAGAAAGGCGTGGAAATTTTAGTTAAGCTTCTTAAAATTTTCGGAAGATAACAGAACAACTCTGCCGACCTTTAAACTCCGAACTGCCCCAGGTTTCACAGCTGATAATAGTATGTAAAGAAGGCAGTTTAATTGCTCAATAATAAACAATCTCAGAATACGCGCGCGCGCGCGCACACACACACACACACACACACACACACACATACACACACACATACACATAAATTAACACAACTACGTGTTTGTGCTTATCGATGACCTACGTGAGTTGGTTTGTTACAAACTACACTAACAATATCTAAAAATAATAGATAGATAGATAAATAAATAAATCGCATAGTCCAATCATTCAGTCTTTACGAAACCAACAATTTAGAGGTTAATTCCGTCGGCAAATACTTCCAAGTCTATTTATTACCATTCAACCCCCTTTTGTTGTTCATTAACCCTTTTAAAACGGTTGACGTAAATTTACGCACGCAATGCTCATGCTTTAAATCGCGATTACCGTTGCCCCGCGCAGGCAACCGAATGAATCACAGCCGTAAACTAGTTAAAATGGTTTTTGATTGGTGCATTAACTCCATTTCTTTTTCTTTTTTTTTTTTCTTGCAGTACATTCAGTGAAATTAAACACAACGCTGGCGAGATGTTTGTGAAGTCTGGTGGCCTAGTGTTTAGGATATTCGGCTCAAGTGTATAAGATTGTGGGTTCGATTATTGGGACGGGTGGAGCGTTGTGTTCCCGAGCAAGACACTTCATTTAATGTTCCTCTCGTTTACTGACCCGTAAATGAGGAAAAGAGTCATACCAGCTGGGTGCCGGTACAGCTCTTTCCCTCCATCTGGCACTTACTGTGTTTGCAACTGAGACAAGGGGGACGGAGTTGAGAGGATGTCTGTGTTTGCCCGGGATTGCATAGGCGCCTAAAACAATCGATGACCGCATGGTACATGTTACCAAGTCATACACGACTTGTACTGTTATTTTGTGAGGCCTTTATTCAGTGGCGAATAATATTCAGTATTTATAATGAATTCAAAGCGGTGAGCTGGCAGAATCTTTAGCACGTCGGGCTAAATGCTTAGCGGCATTTCGTCCGTCTTTACATTCTGAGTTAAAATTCCGCCGAAGTCAACTTTGCCTTTCATCCTTTCGGAGTCAATAAAAGAAATATCAGTTGAGAACTGAGGTCGATGCAATCGGTTTACCCATTATCCTAAAATTGCTGGCCTTGAGCCAAAACTTGAAACCAACATTTATAATGAATTTAAAGCAAGTAGTGATATAGATAGAAAGTCTGAATGGCGAGATGGATGTAGCTGATGTCGCGCCTGAACATCTGCCGAATAATATCTACAGTAAAAAGTTGACGAGGAGGCGATTTGTGGCGATGGCTTGCAACATATTGAAAAGCCGCTTAGGATACCCCACCATGCACGTGCACACGCGCTTATAAGCGTAGACACGTGTGCACGCACGAATTGCGAGAGTCGTTAGAGCATCGGACAAAATTACCTTGTGGTGTTTGTTCTGACTCTCTGAACTCTAAGTTCTACTTCTACCGAAGTCAACTTCGCGTTTCGTACTTACGGGGCCGTCAATCGACGGCGGTGAATTGGCAGAATCATAAGAATTTTGGATCGGCTGTCCTGCGGTATTTGTTCAAGCTCTTGACGATCTGGGTTCAAATCCTGCCATAGTCTATTTGAGTTGTTCACTTAAACGTCGCCCGGTTTAACATCATCACCGGAGACCTTGAGTGCCTTCAGTGGTGTTCAATGTGTCTGAAGCATTTGGCTCAGGTGTCCTTAGTCCGATGATACCATCCTCCTTCTATCCCCCAGTCTCGAGGGCTTTGTAAAGGTTAATGAGCGCTGACTTCTCCGTTGTTTGAAAGACAAAAAGAAATTACAGATTCAAATATTCAATGCACAAAAATACATACAAAAACATACGCATAAACACACACGCACACATACGCGCGCGCGCGCAATGCACGCACGCGCACACACACATATACACACACATACACGCACATTTACATGCTCCAACACACAGATGAACAATAACTATATCGAAGTATAACTCCATGAAGGAAGCTTTGCAATAGGCTAGCGTCCCATCCACGACCTGCAGTGTCTATTAATCTCTTTGCGCTTTGAGAATTGCAATAACTTCTCTTGCGGCCCGCAGACTTTTATCTTGCAGTCCGCTTGATACTTTTTTGAAATGGGTTTAGTTAAACAAACATTTTTAAAATTTTATAAAAATACTACTGATTTTGCAACGATAATATTTCATGTTGAATCAACGATCATCCATTCATTATTGGTACATTACATCTCAGCGACATATTTCGAAAGCAGAAAAGCTATGTCA
>NW_026306778.1:0-411 GCF_001194135.2 Octopus bimaculoides | reverse complement strand
CTCTCATCCTATCTCCACATTACAGAGACTACTTCTCTTGCTAATATCGTATAAATATCTCGGCCTGCCGGCCCGACTGGAGCCTGTATCTGGGGATGAATAGTCTGTAAGATGATGGAAGGGTGTTTTGGTCAGCGTTTAACCAGTGGTTGCCTACTGCTGACGAAGCGCAGAAACCACACGGAAATCATTTGATACAGTATTCCTCTACCGGTTCTTGTCATTTCTCGTCTGCTACTGATACTTCTGTGCTGATATCCATCAGACGTATGGTCGACAGTCTTCCTCAGGACGTATCCTGAAGTATTATGTCGCTTTCAGAAGAAGTTCAATTTAAGTACGTTACAATTAAGTTGGTCCGAACAGGGAAACACGGCTCTGAATACACACACACACACACACACACACACA
>NW_026306777.1:0-936 GCF_001194135.2 Octopus bimaculoides | reverse complement strand
CACGCATATATTCGTTAAGCGAAAGATCGCGTATCAGAGATGTAAAATTTAGTTATGTATGTGAGAGGATGATTTTATGAGTTACAAATAAAATAGTAATAATAATAATAATAATGATAATAATAATAATAATAATAATAATAATAATAATAATAATATATTATTATTACGTTATTATTATATTAATGTCCAGAAAACCACTAGCGTAGCTAGAATGTGTGCGGGCGACCCTTCCGTTTGCCGCCCCCAGACTCCACAAAAAACACATATTGCTTACAGCAGACCCAAAAGTGCCCTTTAAAAGTGCCGCCCGTGGTGGACCGCCCCTGCCGCCCCAGCTATGCTAATGCAGAAAACATGGAACCTCAAAAAGCAAAAAATGGAACGAAAAGAACAACATGCAATTACAGAACTTTATTTCAAAATGTGTGAACCAAATCAGGGTAATCTTCAAGTTTAGGAGGGTAAAAAAAAATATTCAAGGGAAGTAACTGAACGTCTTACCAGTATTCTCCGTCGTACTATGTTTATAAATAAATCACACACGTGATTTTATTGACGTTAACTGTTTATATAAAAATCACACACGTCATTGAATATCATAGTTTCTTATGAGAAATCGAAAATGCCTCATGGAAGACCGGCTGCACAACATCTTATTGTTGCTGAAAACGAAATCCTCAATCTCATCTTATCTATATGAATTTCTATGGCGGAATTCAACCCCAAAAGAAAAAAACATTTGTTTATTTTTTGGTTGCCATTTCTGAAGTGTATAATGTTGAGTAGGTGAATTTCTAGAACTGCATGGTGACCCTCACTCGGCGAGGTCGTGTTCATTGAAAATAAATATATTTTAATGAAATTTTCTACAGTTATGCTCCAGATGTAGAAAATTTCATTAATAAATATCTATTTTTAATGAACACGATCTCA
>NW_026306776.1:0-213 GCF_001194135.2 Octopus bimaculoides | reverse complement strand
CATATATATATACACACGCACACATACGTACATATTTGGTGGTTGTCTACTCCTTGTGTAGAGTTTGACCGTTTCCTGTACCTACACGTTAGAACAATCATGCATATGATGTGGCTGTTTAAACCAATGTTTTGAGAAGACATCCACATAGATTGCACATCCAATTTGGACCATCAAGAGCTGCAGATAAGTTCTGATCTTTGTGGATCTTAA
>NW_026306775.1:0-220 GCF_001194135.2 Octopus bimaculoides | reverse complement strand
TATATATATATATATATATATATATATATATATATACTCGAAATAGGGAGTAATTAAGTCTACAACTGAGGAGGAGTTAGACTGCTTTTGGTATTTTGTTCCATGCTTGTCTCTCATGCGTTTACGTATTTTTCACTCGTTGTTGATGCCCTGTTCTTGTGTATTTCCTCTCGCTCTTTATCTATCTATCTATCTATCTATCTATCTATCTATCTATCTA
>NW_026306774.1:0-333 GCF_001194135.2 Octopus bimaculoides | reverse complement strand
TTCCTACTCGTCAAGTATTGAAATGGTCGCAGTGCAACATGAGATGAAGTATTTCGCGCACAATACACCTCATTCCAGGATTTGAAACCACGACTTTGTTGTCGTGACTAGCACGATGTTATGTGTCCTCGACATCTATATTACCAAATTGGATTTTTCATGTCCTGAAAACATTCCGGAGACTATTCTTATCTACTTGACGCTTTTCTAAAACAAACGCCATTGTTTTTATCGATTCATGGGATGGCGATATCTGCTCAAAGACACGACCTCATTTCTCTAGTTACTAAAATGCAAACCTAACAAATTTTCCTCGTTTCTCAGAATATATTT
>NW_026306773.1:0-283 GCF_001194135.2 Octopus bimaculoides | reverse complement strand
TTTTCCTGTCTTGGTTTTTGTTTGCTACCTTGGAACCCTCCGTTTAGCAGCTTAATCCACTATTCGGGAAGAGCTATTCTAAGAGCGCGTTCAGCCTCATCTTCGAAACGCCTAGTTTAGAATAGAGGCAGCTGATGAAGGAAAAGTTCCATAAGTGGCTCGTCTGTTTTCTTATGTGTTCAGTCTGTTGTCTGTAAAAAAGTCCGTTTTTTTGGGCTTTATGTTCCCGTTCCTTTTTGACGTCCTGTAACCGGATATGCATCTATATATACATGTGGATGTA
>NW_026306772.1:0-347 GCF_001194135.2 Octopus bimaculoides | reverse complement strand
TTCTTTTATTTGTTTCAGTCATTTGACTGCGACCATGATGGAGCACCGCCTTTATTCGAACAAATTGACCGCAGGATTTATTCTTTGTAAGCCTAGTACTTATTCTATGGGTCTCTTTTGCCGAACCGCTAAGTTAAGGGACGTAAACATATCAACATCGGTTGTTAAGTGATGGTGGAGCAACAAACGCAGGAACACACACACACACACACACACACATTCACACATACGACGGACTTCTTTCAGTTTCCATCTACCAAATCCATTCTTAAGGTTTTAGTTGGCCCAAGGCTGTAGTAGAAGACACTTGCCCAAGGTGCTATGCAGTGAGACTAAACCCGGAACCA
>NW_026306771.1:0-279 GCF_001194135.2 Octopus bimaculoides | reverse complement strand
CGGATCAACCGGAACCCTCGACGTCGTAAGCGACGGAGTGCCAACAACAAATCGTTACTAATATCTAATAACTACTTCAATGTTCGTGCTTTTTGCCAATAAATCTTTTTTTCTTTCTTGTTGTAAAATGTTTACATTTTGTATCTTTAAATTACATTTCTTTTTATTTTATTTATTTTCTGCTTTCTGAGCTGTTGTATTCAATTGAATTTCTTTCTTTTTTTTTGTTGTTCAGTGTTATCGCTCTTTCAAGACGACGCCATTTTTTTTTTTTTTTTT
>NW_026306769.1:0-278 GCF_001194135.2 Octopus bimaculoides | reverse complement strand
TTTATATATACATGCATATATATATATATGCATGTATATATAAATATACATACATATGCGTGTGTGTATGGGAGTGTGTGAATATGTATCTATGTATGTATATGTGTGTATGTATGGTATGGTGTGTGTCTGTGTGTGCTTGTATGTCTGTGTAAATATGTATCTATGTATGTGTATGTGTGCATGTGGTGTGTGTGTGTGTGTGTGCATGTGTGTATACTTTTATGCATGCACATATATATGCATGCATCTACATACATGTGTATCGTATTATACAC
>NW_026306768.1:0-417 GCF_001194135.2 Octopus bimaculoides | reverse complement strand
TTTCACTACTTCCATACTTTTATGTTTTAATGTTTATTAATAAACTGAATTAATTTTATTAGGGCTTTCAATAATAACAACAGCAGCAGTAACAACAGCAACAACAACAACAACCACAACAATATTTGTACAAGTTGACTCTGAATGAGACTTGGAGTCAAATTGTACAAATACAAAGCAAAAGTCAACCATATAATAATAATAATAATAATAATAATAATAATAACAATAATGATGATGATGCTTTCTACTATAGGCACAAAGCCTGAAATTTTGGGGGAGGGGGATAGTCGATTACTTTGAACCAAGTGCTCAGCTGGTACTTAATTTATCGACCCCAAAAGAATGAAAGGCAAAGTCGATCTTGGCAGAATTTGAACTCAGAACATAAAGGCAGACGAAATACTGCTAAGCATT
>NW_026306767.1:0-284 GCF_001194135.2 Octopus bimaculoides | reverse complement strand
TTGGTAAGCAAGCTACTTACCACACAGCCACTCCTGCGCCTATTGTCTATTTACACAATTATTGTTGTCATTGTTGCTGTTGTCTGCATTGTTGAGGTTTCATAAAATTGTTGGGGTTTTTTTTTTCTTTCTCTCAGGAAACCCCCACATATTGTGGTTTTCATTGTTATTGTTGCTGTTGTTGTGATGGCCTTCATTATTGCCATCAGTCAATATTCAGTGTACTGGAATACCTCCACTCCTAGGAACTCCACACCCAACCAGTATACCAGCTGTTCACCCTA
>NW_026306766.1:0-248 GCF_001194135.2 Octopus bimaculoides | reverse complement strand
TAACATGTACGTATGGATGTAAGTATGTATATATGTATGTATGTATGTATGTATGATTGTATGTATGCATGTATGTATTTATGCATGTATTTATGTATATATGTATGTGTGTGTATTATGTATGTATGTGTGTGTATTATGTATGTATGTGTGTGTATTATGTATGTGTGTGTGTATGTTTGCGTGTATGTGTGTGTATGTATGTGTATGTATGTATGTTTGTATGTATGCATGTGTGTATGTATGTA
>NW_026306765.1:0-851 GCF_001194135.2 Octopus bimaculoides | reverse complement strand
CGCCACCACCACCACCACCACCAGCAACAATAACAAAGGAAGTAATTAAATATTTCTTGTATATTCTAAACAACTTAATGAATATCTATCTGGATGATATGAAATAAAATATGCCAATATTGAATCGAAATAAAATACAAACAACATGGAACAAAGTACAGCTGGTACATTGTATGTATGTGTGTGAGTTCGTGTGTATGTGTGTGTGTGTGTGTGTACGCGCGCGTGTGTGTGAAAGAGAGAGTGAGAGAGATACAGAGAAAGAAACTAGAGGGATAGAGAGTAAATGATAGACACACGGACAGACATTTACAGCTTTGAGTGCTGACATTTATTTATGTGACACTTCAGTTGGGATTGAAACCCAAGCTATTTAATCTCTATTAGCCTATATTAGATTTATGCACACACATAAATAAGACATACGCTTGTCTGTGTGGTTAAGAAGTGCGTTTTACAATCGCGTGGTTTCGGATACAGTCTAATTGTACCTCTCTCGGACATGACTTCTATTAAAGATCCTGGTCGACCAAAGCCTTCTGAGTGAATTCGGTAGACGGAAACTATGAGGAACTATATATATATATATATATATATAGGGTATGAGAGGTATTGGTGACAAGAAGACCCAAAAGGTGTCGCGTAACGCTAAGTAAGTGCTATGGATAGACCATGGTTAAGCTCCGAGTTCGATAATGATATGAATGAGGAGTCCGACATGGGTTATGCATTTAGCATGCATATACATAAATTGACAGAAAGAGATTAAAAAATCCAAGGCAGTGAAGTGTTTTCAGAACATTTATAAATGTTCTGAAAACTATTTACAGCCTTGGATTTTTTATCTCATT
>NW_026306764.1:0-388 GCF_001194135.2 Octopus bimaculoides | reverse complement strand
ATGTCTAAATAACTCACGTTAATTTTGACCATGCGACATCAATACCACGCCTCTTAAAAGATAGAGCTCAAAATCAATGCATTGTACCAAGGACTGAAAATAGTAGGCTTAAGTTTTTTAGGGATAATAATGTAGGTTGTTATTCTAGGAAACGGGATAGTCTATGGTTCATCGTCCCATATGGGAGGCAAGTAAAATCAAATTTAGTTAGTTTATTCAGGAATGTAGTTAGGAAACATTTTCCAATAAACTCGCTCTACTATAAGGTTATTAACGAGCATAAGGTAAGGTTCGGATTTTCAAATACCAAGAATTTGACCCAAATTACCGCCACTCATAACTTTTATCCTCAAACTCTAGTCATAATTCTGTTGACATAAACACAGAG
>NW_026306763.1:0-279 GCF_001194135.2 Octopus bimaculoides | reverse complement strand
ATATATGTGTGTGTGTGTGTGTGTGTGTGTGTGTCTGTGTGTTTGTGTGTCTGTTTACACACACATACACACGCATACATACATGCATACATACATACATACATACATACATACATACATACATACATACATACATACATACACATGTGTGTGTGTATATAGATGGAATTTACAAAAAAAACAAAAGACGAAGACAGGTGTATAAACAACAAACAAGTGCATTATTTTAATGCTCGGGAAGGTGAGAAAGTATTTTACGTTTCGAGCCTACGCTCTTCA
>NW_026306762.1:0-202 GCF_001194135.2 Octopus bimaculoides | reverse complement strand
AATAATAATAATAATCCTTTCTACTATGGGCACAAGGCCTGAAATTTGGAAGGAAGAGACGAGTCGGTTCCCTGGTTTTTAATTTAACGATCCCGAATGGATGACAGGTAAAGTTGACCTTGGCGGAATTTGAACTCAGGACGCAGAAGCACACGAAATACCGCTAAGCATTTCGCCCCGCGTGCTAACGATTCTGCCAGCT
>NW_026306760.1:0-342 GCF_001194135.2 Octopus bimaculoides | reverse complement strand
ATATATACACTGAGAGATGTATTTAGCCTGGTACATACAAAGACTTGTAACACATGCGTATGCTTAGACTTGTACGTATATATTTTAGTATAGGGATATACATAAAGCATGTCAATAGATGTATGCTTGTGCATACATGCACAACATATGCATTCATTCTCATCTGTTTTTGTTATTTACCTTAATATGAGAATTTCCTCAAAGCTTGTTTATGATACATCTGGCTTCAGCTGCCATTTCTCACCTCTGACCTCCTTCATGTCATATCTGATTTCATTTACATTGAGACCATGTAATTACAAACCTAGGGACATGTGTGTGTGTGTGTGTGTGTGTGTGTGT
>NW_026306759.1:0-293 GCF_001194135.2 Octopus bimaculoides | reverse complement strand
AACTCAGAACATAAAGACAGACGAAAAACCGCTAAGAATTTTGCCCAGCTTACTAACGTTTCTTATCTTTTTTATTGCTCACAAGGGGCTAAACATAGAGGGGACAAACAAGGACAGACAAAGGGGTTAAGTCGATTACATTGACCCCAGTGCGTAACTGGTACTTAATTTATCCACTCCGAAAGGATGAAAGGCAAAGTCGACCTCGGCAGAATTTGAACTCAGAACGTTAAGACAGACAAAGCTAAGCATTTCGTCCGGCGTGCTAAAGTTTCTTATTTCTTTATTGCCCA
>NW_026306757.1:0-315 GCF_001194135.2 Octopus bimaculoides | reverse complement strand
CGGATCAACTGGAACCCACGACGTCGTAAACGACGGAGTGCCAACAACAAGAACAACAGTGACTAACCTAATTTAGGATCTAATATTCATGATTCACATGTCAAGCCCGGGATCACTATAGGATCAACATGATCAACAGTTTTTATAGTCGTATCAGGTTTCTAAATGTTGTAAGAAGCTCCGTTCCAAACTACATTGTACCAGGTTGAGTCCTATTGCGTGGCATCATGGCCAAGTGTCTTCTATTATAGCCTCGACCCGACATAAGCCTTGTGAGGGATTTGATAGACAGAAACTGAACGAATAGGCGCAGGA
>NW_026306756.1:0-246 GCF_001194135.2 Octopus bimaculoides | reverse complement strand
ACACACATATATATTTATAAATAGATAGATAAACAGATAGATAGATAGATGTAGGTATAGAAATACATGCATACACAGAGATATGAATGGATGCGTGTCAGTTTGTATGCACCGATTGTTTGCAAATATTTTATGATATATCAAAATAAAGTATCACACACACACACACACACACACAAACACACACGCACGCACGCACACACAAACACATGCATGCACATAAATATACATATATATATATATATA
>NW_026306755.1:0-439 GCF_001194135.2 Octopus bimaculoides | reverse complement strand
ACATATATATATGTATGTATGTATACATATATATGTACACACATATATATGTGTGTATGTACATATATATATGCAAACATAAATACATACACAAATATACATACATGTGTGTAGCTACACAGTTATATACAATACCTTTATCTACCTATCTATTTATGTATACTTGTATACATACATATATGTATGTGTATAAACATATGTGTGTATACGCATATATATGTACATGCATATATACACACCCACACATTTATAGTTCTACCTTATACATACACACATAGGTATATTTCAACATACACACATAGGTATATTTCAACATACACACTCTCTCTCTCTCTCTCTATCTCACTCTCTCTCTCTTTCTCTCACTCTCTTTCTCTCTCTTTGTATTATGCGTGTGCTTAAGTACGCATGTATATATACATGTGTGTGTGTGTGTGTG